>NC_044907.1:3536242-3836242 GCF_001633185.2 Quercus lobata | reverse complement strand
AAATAAATTTACATCCACAGCAGAAATAAAATAAAAAAGATTAAGGGAAGAGAGATGTAAACACAAGGACAACACTCGATGTGTTATCAAAGAGAAAACCGAAGCCCTCAGCGTAAAACCTCTCCGCTGCCTTCCAAGTGGTAAACAATCCACTAAAGAATGTAGTTAGGATATAGAAGACCCTCTAAGCCTAATCTACCCAATGTACCTAAGCCCTCCAAGCTCCTACTTCAAAGAGGTTACGCCGAACCTATTTCTTCTTTAGCTTGCTAGATTCCACTACATGACCATAGCATCTACCAATATGAAATTGGTCCCTTCTTTACTACTTCCCAAACATCAAATGGCCTCCTCACAGATATGGGTATGGTGAGAAAAGGCTTTGGTAATGTACCTCTCAAGGATTTGACAATGGAGAGGAAGAAAGTAGAGGAATTTGAAGAGTCTCTATATGAAGATTGTGGATGAATCAATCTTGTTTTTCTCTAGAGTTTCTTTCTCAAAATTCTCTATGGAAGCTCTCTCAATATCGTGGGTATAAGGGTATATATATAGTAAGGTGAGAAGGAATGTGAAAAGTCAATTTTTCCCAAACAGGGTGTTCTGGCGACTTGACCTCGCAATTAGGTTAAGTCGCGAGTTCAAGCTACAAGCTAACGGCCTGGCCAGCCTGAGACTTTTGTCGTGTAGTGCAATACTTGGCATGACTCTCCAGCTTCTGGCATGCTTGGCACATGTATAACTTTCTGGCGGCTTGTAAGCCGCGAGCCACCCGCGAGATCCAGTCACAAGTCCCTGTTACTTTGCACAATCTTGAGCATTTCTTCACTCTCTTACACACTACCCATACATGATTCTCACCTAAATATAGAGTTACTAATTGCTAAAATACAAGCAAATTTGGCACGGAATAAAACCAACAAGATGGTTGATAAAATTCAACCTTACAATCTCCCCCTTTGGCTATTCCGTGACAAAACACTAAAACAAACTCTAGACTTAATATGTGAGTTAGGAACAGTTGAACAAAACTCACTCACACCTAACTCTAGAATCTGATAAGCTCTTGAATCATATGAACAAGTAACTCCTGAAACACTACAATACAATTTGATCATTGTATGCAAAAAACTTGTAAGGCATATGAGGCAAGCACAATGGAATCAAGCAAAATGAAATAAGAAATAAACCATGGCTTGACCAAATAGGCAATCACTATAAAATAGTGATCACAATGCTCGTTCACACTTGGAATGAACATCCTGACATACAAGTTAATAAGCTCAATGCAAATCACTTATATGCCTAACACTCAACCAATGCACAATACTTAAAGTATATGCATCTAGGAACAAAATCCTACTAGAGCACAAGAGTGAGAATACTTAAAAAAAATGCATAACATTTAGATAGAAGTATTTGCAATAGAACATAAAGGTTGCATAGCATGGTATAGACCATAAAGCCTACAAAACACAAGGAAACAAACCCTAAAAGCTTATAAAAGCAACATGGGCACAAACCAAAAGAAATACTGAATAACAACTTTAAATATTAACAAACCAAAGTATCATAAGTGTTTTAAAACATATCCATGAGTTTTTGAGCCAAAACATTAACCTAAGAAACATAGCCAGACAAAACCAAGAGTTTATAAAGACAATAGAATACTATAAGTAAATGACTGATAA
The DNA here is from genome assembly GCF_001633185.2 of Quercus lobata. NCBI lineage: Eukaryota > Viridiplantae > Streptophyta > Magnoliopsida > Fagales > Fagaceae > Quercus > Quercus lobata. Next base: position 3,834,551 of record NC_044907.1, on the reverse strand, counting down.
ACTAGGCTAGCCAAAGTTAGGCAATATGTCCAAAGGTATGTGTGAGTGTATATGACAACTTTCTTCTCTTGAGTTCACACAACTCCCCCTTTTCTTATGCACACTTCCCTTTGTGTTGCTATCCCCCTTTCAATAAGCTTTCCCCCTTTTTGGCACGAATAGCTAAAGGTTGTCCTCTAACTTTTGCTGAATAGCATCTAGCCAATTCTCCATGATCGTGAGATGCAATTGAACTTGATTGTTGGTAGAGTAGATAAGTCTTTCAATTTCGGCAATGCGCATTTGAAGATTTTCAAACAAAAGACCCAACCTGTCATCTTGAGGACCAAACTGGTCTGGCTGATTGCTAGTCAGCTGTGACTCAAGGGTGATAAGAGAGATAGTCGCAGTATGCACAGGTGTATCTAACCCATGAGCAAATGTTGTAGTAGGAGACATGTGTTCACTCTTTGGTTTTTGTGAGATTGACTCTTGCTAGCTTGAAGAGTTACCATGGATATTGGTTGAGGACGGTTGATTATTTTTCCATCCGATAGGGGATTGACACCTTCAAGAAGTATGATCTTCATGATGAGACTACAAAACGGAATACATGCTCGTGTTGCTGTCTGAGCCGCGGTCTTCCCAATGGTCTGGAAGATATGGGCACAAATATCAATCGGGGCCCCGGTAATGAGACCACATAGGAATTGAGCTCTTCCAAGATTGATGAACGCAGTATTGGATAACAGGTAGAGATTGGAGAACATGATCAGTTTTAGTCTGGTCAACTCAGGAGCAAACTTTGCAGTGTTTATAGATGTGCCTTTACTAGAGACTTCATGATCAAGCCCAAGAATTTGCAGAATGTCTTGAACCTTAGGAGTTCGATCATCATAAGGGGTGAGGTCCACATTCTCAGGTCTAGTGATGCGAAGAACCTTGGCTATGTAGTTTGGATTGATGGAAAACTCTTTCCCTCTTACCCAGCATTTTAACTCAACACCAATGTATCTCGCATTTGAGAAGAATTCCCTAACCAACTCTTCCATTAGGTCTTCGAAATTTCTGAATAGATTGGGCCAATCTTTAGGTTCAAAGATTCTAGGGATAGAAGTTGTCCCCAAAGTGTCGAACTTTACCACTTGTTCCACTATGAGAGTAGCATCTTCAAAAATGCTTGAGTGAGTCTAAGAATCAAGAGGACTTTTGAACCTCTCACAGTTTGAGTCTTTAGACAACTAAGATGAGAGACGAGTTCGTTTAGCAACAGGGGATGATGAAACATCAGTTACAATCTCTTTTTCTTTGGACGATCGGCGAGACATCTATAAAATAACAAACACATAGCAAAGATCCAAGTGCACAGACGCACGACACGAACAACAACTCGATTAGATTCAAGATAGTAAAAAATTGGAGACTCATTGTAATACAGACCAAGATACCACTTAAACATAGTACAAGAACCCTATCAATAGTATGTGAGAATGAGCAATACTAAAGCAATGTAAACAAAAACATGTAACAGATGTTCAACAATGATGAATAAACAGTCACAGTTCAGTTCACTGTAAACTATGGTCAATCACAAAGTCACAAATATGTGTCATTGTGACATTCTACCATGAGAATGATATGCATAGGGTAACACAGTCAAGATACCCATCTAAGAAATAGTCAAGAATACAAGAGAAGCAAGCATCAAATCACTAGAAACAACAAAACCCCTTTAGTAAACCCAAAAGAGTAAACCCGTGAACAAACATTGCAAAACACACAAACTCAAACAAAATTTCACGAAATGAGGAAATGCATGGATAAAAATGTAAAATAGAGTGAGAAAATAGAAACCCATACCTCTTTCCTTGAAGGTTTGAGAAAGAAATGATTCAAAATGGAAGTTCATTTGAGAGAGACACGGTGAGTTTGAGAGTGTTTCAGAAAAGGAAGAAGATGAACAGTCAGAAATGTTTGAGGGAAAAATTGAAAAGGTTTAAAAACTGACCAAGTTTGCCTAAAACACGTGATTTTCACGACTGAGACAAGTTGCGTGCAAGTCGCCAAGACCAGCTGCTAGAACACTAAGAGTCTGTTTGGATAGAACTTATTTTGCTAAAACTAAAAACTGAAAACTGAAAACACTGTAGCAAAATAATTTTTAAATGTGTGAATAGTACTATGTGACCCATTTTTAATGAAAAAGTTGATAAAAAATGGATTTTGTGGGACCCCTGAACAGTGCATAAGTGCACTATTCACAATAGAACTAGTCAACCATTGTGGCTGAAAAGGAAAAAAAAAAAAAAAAAAAAAAGAGGAAACGCAGACGCAGCATAAGTGCTATCCAAACGAGCACTAAAAAGAAAACTTTGAAAACATTTTCTAAGTGTTTTTCATGACTGGAAGTTCCACTAGTGAGAGGGTCACGAACTGATCCGCGAAAATCTCTTTGTACCCCCCGCGACTAGAATTTCCACCCGCAAACAAGTCACTAACCTAAGCCGCAAAAAGCATTAAAAGCTAATTTTTGAAAAATATTCTAAGTGTTTTTCACGATTGAAGCATTTACCCACCAATGAGTCGCCAGTAAGTCGTGAAAAATCTCTGTGATGGACTTGCGACTAGGGCATGCGACTGGTTCTACCCGCGATTGAGTCGCCAAAACAAGGCAAAACAATTTTTGAAAATTTTGAAAATTTTTACAACTACAAAGTACTTTCCAAAAACAACTAAAACACTCAAAAATCTTTTTGTGATAGATCAACAAAGATAGAGCATGTGAAAAACACATTTAATCAAGTACAATCACACAAGTGAATATGACATTCATTGAACATAGACATATGTGTTGTGTGTGAATATCAAAGATGAGATAGTCCTTAGTCTAATGTAAAGTTTCAATGATCAATTCAATCAAGACATACATAACTAGCACTAGATAATGTGATCCATCTCAATTATAGAAATATGCATATATGACCTTCCACAAAGGCTTGAGTACAATAACTTTGAAGATTTTCATTTGGCTCTATGTTTGACATATCATATGATCTATTTGAATCAACACATCTCATTTTGAGACCGATGCTTGAAATTTTTGATGTTTCATTTTGATGAGTTAGCCTTTGGCTTTTTGGGCATCATACAATTTTAATTTTGGTGGCTTTTCCTTTTTCCTAGTCAAATACTAGTATGTGCGACAGGCTTTTACAGCTCAGTATCTCTTTTCATTTAGAGATTTACATTTGGTGAGCTCTTTTAGCAAAAACAATAAAATAAAGTGTGAAAAGATATATAGACACAAGTCTATACATGTCTCAAGATCAACAAAACTATTCACTAATCATTCATGTTAAGGTTGAAGATCTATTTACAACAGTCACAAAGATTTCAAAATTTCGCCCACAATGATATAAGTGCATAGGGAACAAGCTATATGCACGTAGATACACAGAGCCATTTGTACAAAGGTACAAGGTAAAACATATTTTGAGACAAAACTCAACAATGTCAATCAATCTTTTTGGATTTTCTACTTTTTATGTGGTTTTTGGATTGTTGACACACAAGAAGGAAAAGATTGATTAGAAGCAACAATGTAAAAACAAACAACAACAAAAAATGAAACAAATAAACAATTTTCAAATTTCATAATCAATAAACAAACCAATAGTCACACTACATAGGAAGTATTAATGCATGGACATGTGGTAATGCTTATGCATGAGTACCCTTCATCACCCACATGTCACGTGCGTTTGGGGTGATATTCGTATAGGATTGGGTATGAGAGTTAGGACTTTCAAACCTTCTAGTGAAGCTTTCTAAGCAGTTGGTAAATGCACCAATCATCTTCATTACGTCCATCATTCCGGGATCAAAATTTCAATATCTTGATGACTCAACAGCCCAAGTCCTCTTGTCATTTCTTGGCCTTCTTGACCTTTGGTCACTAGAATTCCTCAATGCTCTCAGCTTATGACAATTGGGTCGGGTGTGCCCTTGAAGTCCGCAGTGATGGCACACATGATTCATTCTAGGACCTCTTTGCGATCAAGGAAGAGATTTTGATTTGCCTTTAAACCTGACCACAGATTGCTTACGGGGCTTGTTTAACACTCGCTGGTCAGTTACATTCTTCTTCTTCTCAATATTTGCCTTTTCAACAGCAGGGGCAACTACAATCGACTCTTTGGCCTTCACAAACTTTACTTCTTTGGAGATGTTCACAGCTAAACTACTTTCTCCGATGTATCCTAATCTAGTTTTGTCGGAGAATGTCTTTTGAGAAGAAAGGACATCATCAAGCTTCTTTGTAGAGACTCACTCCACCTTGCCATTTGCTTGAATCACCTCAAGCTCAAGGAATTTTACCTTGGTGTAAGTCTCGATTAGCTCACCATTTAGCGTCTCTATCTCACACTTGGCCTCCTTATATCTCACTAGAAGACTTTTATAGTCCTCTTCAGCTTTCTTCATCTTTTTCACAACTGCTTTGGCCACCCTAGCATATTCTCCTGACTTCTTAAGTAGAGAATTGTAGTTCTCTTTCAGACCAGTTGTATCTTCATCTTCTTCTTCATCTGATTCTTCTACAATTCCCATGAATTCCTCGTCACTATGCTTTCTAAGTTCTTCCACAAGTAAATTCAAGTCCTTTAAAGACTCAACATGAGCAACAGTCATAAATGGTTAGAAATTCCCTTCTTCATCACAACTATCCTTCGAATCAGAGATGGAGGAATTTGAGTCACTGAGAGTGGTGGCATACACCTTGCCCTTCGATCTCAGATAATTAGTGCATTCCTTTTTGAAATGGCCCTGTCCATTACACTCAAAACAAGTGACTCCTTATGTAGATTGGGACTCCTTCCCTTCTCTCTTTTTGAAGTCTTTCTTTGCCTTTCTGGAACTCATAAATTTCCCTTTATTGCCAAATTTCTCACTATTTTTGAAATTTAGAAATTTGCGGAAATTCTTTGCAAGGTAGCCAACATCCTTTTCTACTGCATCCTCATCCAATGAACCATGACCTTCTACCCTTTCATTTATTGTCTTAAGAGCCAGTGATTTTCTCTTCCTTTGATTTGGTAATGAAAGTTCATACGTTTGGAGAGAATCGATCAGCTCTTGGACTTTGATTTCATTAAGGTCTTTGCTTTCCTCAATTGCAGTCACCTTTGCACGGAAGCTCTCTGGCAATGAACTAAGAATTTTTCTTACAACTTTCGAGTCCTCTGTTCAAGTTAAACTTGTCGATGACGACTTCATTTAGCTTACTATAGAAAGAGTCAAAGGACTCATCCTCACTCATCCTAAGCTCCTTAAACTGGGTAGTTAGCATCTGTAGCTTTGTGTCCTTGACTTTCTTTGTACCCTTATAAGTGGTTTCCAAAATCTACCATGCTTCCTGGGCAACAGTGATATGAGAAATCCGATGGAATTCATCTGGGGACACACCACAAAAAAATTGCATTAAGTGCTTGACTATTAGCATTTGACGCAACAAGGGCTGCCTTATCCCAAGTGGATTTGACTGCCTCTGGCTTTGTCCAACCTATTTCAACAGCATCCCAAACAACTTCACCTATAGAGCACATAAATGCTCTCATCCTTACCTTTCGAACGGCATAGTTGCTACCATTAAAATATGGTGGAGCATTTAAAGATTGAGACCAGTCCATCTCAATATGGGGTCAAGGATCACACTATGGTAATGAAACCAATAAGAGAGTACCCACTCTGATACCAATTGAAAGTTCAATAAGTGTATAAAACACCTTGAATGTTTGGACCCCCAATTTACAAATTACCAATTCAAGCTTAATATCAAACAAGTAATGTGCGGAAAATGAACATAAGCTTAATACAGAAATTGATAAACAATATAAATCAAATAAATTCACATCTACAACAGAAATAAAATGGAAAAGATTAAGGGAAGAGAGATGCAAACACACACACAATACTCGATGTCTTATCGAAAAGGAAACTGAAGCCCTCAATGTAAAACCTCTCCGCTGCCCTTCAAGCGGTAAACAATCCACTAAAGAAAGGATACATGAATAGCAGAAGACCCTCTAAGCCTAATCTACCCAATGTACCTGAGCCCTCCAAGCTCCTACTTTAACAAGGTTATGCTGAACCTATTTCTTCTTTAACTTGCCGGATTCCGCTGCTTGACCATAGCATCTACCAATATGAAATTGGTCCTTTCTTAACTACTTCCCAAACACCAAATGGCCTCCTCACAGATATGGGTATGGTGAGAAAAGGTTTTGGTAATGTACCCCTCAAGGATTTGACAATGGAGAGGAAGAGAGTAGAGGAATTTGAAGAGTCTCTATATGAAGAATCTGGATGAATCAATCTTATTTTTCTCTAGGGTTTCTCTCTCAAAATTCTCTTTAGAAGCTCTTTTAATATCGTAGGTATAAGGGTATATATATAATAGGGTGAGAAGGAATGTGAAAAGTCAGTTATTCCTAAACAGGGTGTTTTGGCGACTTGACCTCACGACTGGGTTGAGTCACGAGTTCAAGCCATAAGCTAACAACTTGGTTAGCCTGGGACTTTTATCCTGTAGTGCAACAGCTGGCGTGACTCTTCAGCTTCTGGCATGCTTGGCATGTGTGCAACTTTTTGGCGGCTTGCAAGCTGCGAGCCACCCACGAGATCCAGTCGTGAGTCCTTGCTACTTTGCATACTTTTGAGCATTTCTTCATAGTCTATCACACATCACCCTTACATGATTCTCACCTAAATACAGGGTTACTAATTGCTAAAATACAAGTAAATTTGGCACGGAATAAAGCCAACAAGATGATTGATAAAATTCAACCTTACAAATGCAAACACAAAGATAACACAGCAATGTTTTATTGAAGAGGAAACCAGAGTCCTCGGTATAAAACCTCTCCACCACCCTCCAAGTGGTCAATAATCCATTAGAGAATGAATTTGGGACACATGAACAACAAAAGACCCTTCAAGCTTCGCGCTCCAATGAGATTATGCCAAACCTTTGTTTTCTCTAGCTTACAGGATCCAACAATTAGCCCATTGCATCAACCAATATCAATTGGTCCCTTCATAACTGTTTCCCAAGCACCAAATAATCTTCTTACAAATATGGGTATAGTGAGATAAGGATTTGACTAATGTACCTCTCAAGGATGTAACAATGGAGAGGGTGAGATTAGAGGAATTTGGAGAATCAAAGTATAAAGATTGTGGATGAGTCAATCTTGTTTTTCTCTAAAGTTTCTCCCTCAAAATTCTCTCCGGAAGCTCTCTACAACACGTGGATATAAGAGTATTTATACTGGTGTGTATTTGGAATGTGAAGGGTCAAGTTTGTAACAAACAGAGCTGTCTAGTGACTTGGGCTCGTGACTGGAGTGAGTCGCGAGCTAACTGCCTAGCTAGACTGGAAGTTTTGTCCTGTAGTGCAACAGCTAGCATGACCCTTCAGCTCCCCCTACATGCTTCACACATGTGCCCTTTTGGCGACTAGCCAATCGCGAGATCCAGTCGCGAGGCCCTGCTTGAGTGTACACTCTTGAGCTTTTCTTCACACTCTCTCACAAATTACCCTTACATGATTCCCACCTAAATACAGGGTTCCTTTTTTCCTAAATTTATATTTGACCAAATTCAAACTTGAAGTTCGCGAGCCATTCGTTTGAAACTCGTTTGACCCTTATTTATTTATGTGATTGGAATGATTTCCAATATATTCTTCTAAGTTCTGACTGAAGAATGAACTAGTCAGTTTTCCTATCTTTTGATTTTTAATTAAATTTTGAGCAATCTTGGAGCATCATGTGAAAGCATTTCAATGTTTAATATGCAAAACAGTGTGTTAATTTCCCTAAAAAATGAGATAAGCTTATTTCCTTTGTTTGAGAATCAACTCTCTTTTTAATTCTTTGTTGTGCATAGTTTTAGAAGTCATTATTTTGATGAAGAAAATCCCCCATTCATTGGAAAATTTTACTCAACTAATATTGACGTGGTACTCCAAATCACTAAAAACAAGTTACCTTATTCCAAAATATGACATAAGTTCAACAAGCAACTTTCAAATCCTAATGTTGCACTCATCCAAACCAACAGCTGTCACATTCGTAGCATTCATTCCAACCATTAGCAAATGTCACATTCATAGGCAGTAATAAATTAAGAATAGTCCCGGTTAGCAAACATGATGAGGTTTCATCATTAAAAAAAAAAAAAAAAATCCCTAGTGATGCCTTGTTGGTGGAAGCTACTCACATTGCCAGCAGTTTTAAAAGATGAAAATAAAGGGTTATGCCATGGTACTTTTGAGGGAGATGCACAATTTGATTCCATAATGCAGAACCTTATGAGAATATTGTTTCATGGTGTGTTCTCTTACAATACGTAGGTCTCATAAATGTGCAGAGGCCTCCAAATATGAGAGGGGATACTCTACAAGACGATCTAATATGATAACTTCTCTCATATATGAAGGATGGTCTTCTGAAATCAATATGGTGTATTTCATACATGCTATTTAATATCAAACAAACAATTTATTTTCCTTGTGTTTTTGGGATTTTTTTTTTTTTTTTTTTGTTGGGAAAATGTTAAAGATACTACATATTTTACTACACGCAATAAACAAATGTGATTAATAGATTTTAAAAACATGATATATGAATATTTGATTTTTTTTTTATTGTGATTAATAACACATCATTTTATAAAAACAATATAATAAAATTTATGGTATCTTTAGCATTACTCTCTTTTTTTTATAAAGAGATATAAATTTGGCTCAGTTGTTATCCTGTTGGGCCAAAAAAAAAAAAAAAAAAAAAAAAACAAACTCTCATTGGTAAAAGCACATAAACTAGTCCGTTCCAGTATTTTTTTCTTTCCTCAATGAAAATGAAAAAATTTCTTCTACCTCTGTTTTTAGTGAAAAAAAAAAAAAAAAAAAAAAAAAAAAACACTCATGGTGGTGGGTGGAAGATACAATGGATGAGAAGCTTTTAGTTGTCATTGTCAATATAATACACAATTCGTAATGAGCAATACTTCAAAATACAAACACAACAATTTTCACAATTTTTTTTTTTACAAGAATTGAATTGACAAATTTTTATTGATTATTGTCTAATAGACATCACTTTCTTATTACCATTAATAACTTGCCACCTAAATGATTGTAAATTGTTTCTATAAAATTATTTGTCTACGTAAACTCTTGGTCGTAAGGAGAATTTTATCCTAATAAGTATTATGTTCTTGGAAAATGTTTCATTGTGATGGGTTGCCCATGCCATTGACATTATTTCAGGAGACCTAGACTCAACAAAAGACCAAAACATCAATTGTCATCTCTTAACTCATATTTATTGCCTTCTTGGGAAAAATTTTCATAATATATTTAGTCTACATCACTAGTATAATTATGAACTTTGCATTATTTGAGATAACTTACACCATGACAATTGAACAAAGCACCAATTATTTTATAAATCATATTTAGTGCCTTTTTGGAAACTCTTTCATAGTGAGTACTAGTCTATATCACTAGTATTATGAATTTTGAATTTGAATTATTTGAGATAACTTCGGTCATGATAGTTAAAGAAAACAACAATTATCCTTTCTTAACTTATATTTATTGCTTTCTTGGAAAGTCTTTCAACACACACACAATGTAAGTCTATCATTATCCTTTATCACAATACAAGTGAAAAAATTGTGCGATCTAAAAGATGTATTTCTTACACTACTATCTAATATCAACCACATTTATGATTTTTTCCTTGGGTTTTTAGGATTTCCCTTTTCTTTGGAAAATATTAAAAATATTACACATTTTACTACATAAACTTTTATAAATTAATGTGGTAATAAGTGTGATTGATGGATTTTAAAATTTTAATTAATGAGTGTTTGAATTTAGAATAATCCCGTTTAGCAAATATGATGAGGCTTCATCATTTAAAAAAATTAAAAATTTCTTAGAGATGCCTTGTGGGAAGAAACTAAAGCCACATTTGCTAGCAATTTTTTAAATTCTGAAAATCCAGGGTATTTCCTTTTGTGATGACCTCTATTAATTTATTTAAATATCATTATTAAATTTTATATTGTAATTTTGCTTTTAATTTCATTTTTGATATACAAAATTTCTAATTATATTTTTAAATTTAAGTTTTCTAACATCTACCTTTAACTTATTTTTTAAATGATTTTTAATTTACCTAAAATATAGTGATATACAATGAAAGAAAATTGAAATCTAATTTCCAAATTTGATTTTGGTATTGAGAGAGATTGGATGACACAATCCATTGTGTGGAAGAGAGACATAAGAAATTGAAATCCCAAGTCGTTATAAGAAATTAACTTTAATGATAATTTGATGCATTCATATAATTTTATTTTTGCTAAAAAATTTAGGATTTCCAATGAATTGGGCTTTTATTGGTCCCACCATTTTAGAGGCCTTCTTGAATTGACGAAGCTCACATTTTTTTAATTATAAAAATAATTATAATTTAAAATTTTTGCAACCCTAGGCAATGGCTTAAGTGGCCTTTGCCCAAGGGCCAACCCAGCTCATTGCGCCAAATATTTTTTATTTTTTGACATTGGAGATACATCCTTATTATTATAATTATTTAAACAGTCATAGCATTTTCACCTCTTTGGTGAGAGCACATATCCTTTTAGTCTTTTTCCTTTTCACAATGCAAATGAATAATTTTTTTTTCACCTTTTATTTTTTATTGAAAAGCAAATTCCATGGTGGTTGGTGTAAAGATATAATATACGTCAAAGTCTTTAACTCTTGTGGTCTAGGTTCAGAATTCATAATATGATATTGTAAGGTTGAATTTATTCAACCATCTAATTGGCTTTATTCCGTGCCAAATTTGCTTGTAATTCAGCATTTAGTAACCCTGTATTTAGGTGGGTTTGATGTAAGGGTAGTGAGTGAGATAGAGTGTAGTTTGCTCAAGAGTGTGCAAGAAAATAGAGACTCGCGGCTTGACCTCGTGGGTGACTCGTGGCTGCAAGCCGCCAGACGCAGTACACGTGCCAAGCATGCCGGAAGGTGAACAGTCATGCTAGCTGGAGCACTACAGGACAACTGGCCATACGGTTATCTCGCAACTGGATCTCGCGACTTAGTCAAGCCGCGAGTTCAAGCCGCAAGCCACCCCTGTTTTGTAAATCCTGACGTTTCACATTCCTCTCCCACTCCAGTATAAATACCCCTTTTACCCACAAATGTAAGAGAGTTTCCAGAGAGATTTTTGAGAGAGAAACCCTAAAGAAAAACAAGATTGATTCACCAACAATTTATACATTAGAGTCTCTTCAAATTTCTCAACTCTCTTCCTCTCCATTGTCAAATCCTTGAGAGGCATTTTACCAAACCTTGTTCTCACCATTATCATCACTATGAGAGAGCTGTTTGGATTTCTGGGAAGCAGTTAGGAAGGAACCAATCTTCATTGGTTGATGCTACGGTCTAGCAGCGGAATCCGGGAAGCTAGAAAAGAAAAAGGTTCGGCGCAACCACATTGGGGCAAGAAGCTTGGAGGGCTTAGGTACATTGGGTATATTAGGCTTGGAGGGTCTATTGCTGTCCTTGTATCCCAACAACATTTTCTAGTCGATTGTTTACCGCTTGGAGGGCGGCGGAGAGGTTTTACACCGAGGGCTTCGGTTTCCTCTTCGATAACATTTTCTTGTTGTTTTATTTGATTGCGATGACAACATGTTGCTGCCTCTCAACTGATCAATACTCTCTGCCAATTACTTGTCTCTTGTCACTAGCTTACTCATGCAGTTCTGAAAGCTGAGTTTGTTACTTAGTTCTTGTAAATACAGAATCTGAAGTATGAATTCAGTAACCAATAAGATGAGTTTACACTTTTCAATTCTCTTTCATTGTTACTCTCTGCACGCATTTTCTTTTTCTTCCAATACATTTTACAGTGTATTTGATTCTGGGTATTGAAACCCAATCGGGATTGGTTTAAATTTTGTCTTGGTTCTCAGCCCAATACTTCTTTATTTACTCCCACTATTACCCTATAATAAATTTGTATGATTAATCTAGCCCACATTTTATTTATTTAGTCCCACTATGAAGCCCAACCCAAAACCTTTTCAGTTCACCATAAAGGAAAAAAAAAAAAAAAAAAGGAGGCTTAAAGGGAGGATAATATTGCGTTTAGGGTTTTGAAGATATCTAACATTCAAGCCGGTTTGAAAAGAGGAAAAAAGAAAAAAAGGGAAGCTTAAAGGGAGGATTGGGTTTTAAAGAAGTAAAGTAGAGGGGAGATTAAGGGAGCAAAAAGGAAAACAAAAAAATAAAAAAAGAAACGTAAATTCAAGCCAGTTTGGAAGAAAGAAAAAATAAAATAAAATAAAAGAATAGGGAAAAAGGGAAGCGTAAAGGGAGGATTGGGTTTTAAAGGAGTAAGGTAGAGGGGAGATTAAAGGGAGCAAAACGGAAAACAAGAAAACAAAAAAAGAAGAGTACATTCAAGCCGGTTTGGAAGAAAGAAAAAAAAATAAAAATAAAAGAAAAAGGAAGCGTTCAGGGTTTTGCGTTCAGGGTTTTGAAATATTGTGTTCAGGGTTTTGAAATATGTAACGTAAAGGGAAGCTTAAAGGGGGCAAAAAAAATGTTGAACCTTCAGGTATTGCTTGAGAAAACAGAGAGTTTGAAAGCTACCCACCTTCCTGCTCTATCGTTTCTCAGTAACGGCTACCTATCTGATTTCGTTCCTCCCTTTATTCTTTCCACATGGTTTATAAATGCTGACAAAACCTCCTTGCTTTGGTTGAGGTATCTCTACATCTCAATTCGTTTTTTTTTTTGGTGCAAAACTTTTATGCTCTATTTATATTAATATGAGGCGCTTTTATTTTATTTTATTTTATTTTTTGTTTGTTTGTGTTTGTGTTTATATTATTTGAGCATCCTTGACATGCCATTGATGTGTTTGTGAGATTGCCTGAATGTTGTTTCAATTGTGCTATAATTTTACTGCCCAAAAAATTATTTTATTTTACCTTGGTTTATTTGGAAATAGATAGGCTTATCAGCAGTTCATCTGTGGCTGCTGGGAATGGTGTCAGTGTCACACCTATTGGACATCTGGTGCTTTGTTTTCCAAATCCTATTATTGCTTTCGCATGTTGCTTCTCAATGAGGGTCTTAACTGCAATCAAAATTTTATCATCTATAAGTCTAATATAGCTTCCTTCAGTTGAAATTTAATTAAAATCCATTATGCAAACAAACACCTATTAATCTAGAACCGATAAACAAGTTCGTGTCCTATATTCATATATTCATGTCAAGATCTGTCAAGATAACTCAAAGCAGTTACATAATAAGATTTGTAGTGAGAAATTAAAGATCACATCTCTACCGACTAACTATTAAAATTTTATTTCGAACATATATGTGGGGTCCTATTAACGTAGGGAAGAGTAAATTTACTGCATCGTATGCATTGATATAAATTTCCATGATTCCATCTAGCTATCCAAGTCATAGATTCCCGTTGACTTTCAATCTTACCAAAGTGATAGAATCTCATTGATCGAATAAGAAGGAAGAGTAATTAGTTTAATTGCAAGACACAAATTTTCATGCAACCTTACAAGAGGGATGATAAAATATCTCTGGTCTCATTAAACAGGAAAGTTCATTATTGTTATATATTTTGAATCAGTATCTTATTGAATTACAATTTTTTTTAAAATTTTTAAGGTCCATGTCAAATTTTTTTCAATTTTTTTTTAGGTTCAAGGCCACCGTCAACTTTAATGATGAGGAGTTGTTAGATGCTGAGCTGTTGATATCTACAAGGTTTGTATATCAAGTTGATGCAAGTTATGTATGTTTACTGTTTTGTCACACAAACTAATTGAATGTTCCCTTTGCCTGAATGTTGGATATTGGTTGAAACTACATAGGACTCAGTATCATCATAAGACAAAATTCCAGATAAAATTTCACAATGTAACACCTTTGACGGTTGAACCAATTATTACTTGCTGACGACAATCTTTTAAACAATTGAGTGAAAAAGATTGTTTTGACTTCGATGAGATAATGTACAAGAGTATAAAATATATAAAACAAATTCCTATTTTGTAGAAAGTTTTTCTTCCTTCACCCATTGGTACACATAATGCATCCAGCCAAAAAAAAAAAAAGTACACATGATGTAGCTATAGGGTCCCCAAAAGAGAGAGAGACATTGTATAAAATTTCATTGACAGCTAATTTTTGGTCACTCACACGCACACCTTTTCGAGTCTCAAGTATCAACCCCCCAGTCCATGTCTACACCTACTTTTCTTTTCACCCCCACTTTCACTAGCAACAAACCTTCTCAGCCTGCCTCTGCTAGACTGCCAACCCACAAACACCAGCATTTTTTTTTTTAAAGTCTTCCGTTTGTATTTTTTTTCCTTATATATATATTCTAATATTGACACACCAAATTTGACAATATTTTGACAATTATTAAGGTGTCAATTTCTTATAAGTCAAAATAAAATAATAAAATATGAAATTGTGTAATTTGATATGGAGTGTAATTTGTGTTTCATACATTTATTGGATAATCGAGAAATTCTGACATTGATATCCTAATGTACAATCAAAGGGTAAAAGGCAAAGACTTATTTACATCTTCAAATATGTTAAATATATTTTTACAAATTTAGCAGACTATTGGTGGTGGGACTGGTATTGAACTTGGACTTGGTCTTAATGTTTTGTTGGTATTTAACTTTTGAAGACAATTTCAGTTTACGCAAATAGGATAGGTTTATATGGTAGAAAGGAGATGAATTGAGTCACAATAGTCTTTGAGATTATGCATTTGAAAGTTTATGGGATATTGAGAAGAAGGTTTGATTTTTTAATGATTTATACCATACAATAGTAGTGGCTGCCACTACTACATAAGATTGGTTTACAAAACTGAGGGGGCCATTGGAAGTTGTTATGGTTTTTAGTGCATAAAATTGTATATTCATGTTGCTAAACTCATCTATATAGAGATTGTAGTAATGCATGTCAATGACCACATGATTGAAGTTTCTAGCAAACCTAGGTTTGGTAGATCCAAATTTTGCTACTAAAGTAGGGATTTTTTTTTTTTTCATTTGGGAAGGTTGGGGAGGGGGGGCATTCATGTTGAGATGAATTTTCTTTGATATTTAGGTAGCTTGGATCTCAATTGGATAATATTATTGTTTCAAGTATATTACAAAGTGCTGTATAATAGTGTGACAATCATGTAGTGCAAAATTAGGCAATATTGTACCAGCTGGAAAAAATTTCCCAAGACAACCCTATAATTCCCCCCTTTCTTTTTTTTTTTTTTCATTTCGAAAGGTTGGGGAGGGGGGCATTCATGTTGAGATTTTAGGCAATATTGTAGCGACTGGAGAAAATTTCCCAATACAGCATTTATACTTGTAAACTTTCATCCAAACCATTGTCTCTTACCACAAAGTGTGATACAAAAGCCACATCATCACCTTCCATAGTATCTCATATGCCTTTTGGGATATGATTTTGCAGATTCTCTTTTGTAACGCACAATAAACAACCAAAGTACATCAACCATGTCCCTCTTTGGTCCGCAAGTGTCATTGATAGATCCAGAGCTATTACCACTATGGATGCAAAGGTAGCAGTCTATCTGGATAAAAAAGAAATATGCGAGCAGTCAGAGATTGATACAGTTGCACATAGTCAGAACATATTGCTTCTACTTTTCTGCAATGTATTGTTTAATGAGTTGCTTTGCTAGGAAATTCCATAGTTGCCCAAACAGTTTGTGTAACCAAAGAAAATAACCAAAAAAAATAGGACATTATTGAATGATTTTCTTTGCTGGGAAATTCCATTGTAAATAAAGTGGGAATGTTTCTTCAAGTATGTCCAGCACTCAATTATAAATAAAATGAAAAGGCTATGCTAAAATATTTTTTATATTTTCTTTTGGTCATGTAGGTTGTTCATATTTTATACCAGTTGATTACAGGTTATAGAATTGAGGTTGTATTATCTTTTGATGTGCTAAACTAATTTTTATATTATCTTTTGGTTTCTACCAGATTATAATGGATTATCTTGGGGGAATTTTATAAATTACAATTTTCCAATTACTTTAGAACAACATGATATTCAAATTTTGAAATAACCGTCAGATGAGATTGTATAATAATTTAGTAAAAATTCCAAATTCTTTAGAATCACATGATGTTTAGATTTTGAAATAACCATCAGATGAGATTGTAATATGTTTAGAGATTAGATATTTTCTATTGAAAAGCATGAATGGTGCAAAAATATCACAAAAAGGTCTTGGTGTTGAATGATGTGGACATCTGTCATCGTTCTGATTACTATTTTAATCACCAGTTGCTCACAAGTTACCTGTTAATTTACATGTTTTTAAGATGGATGGTTTCTTCAAGTATTTGTAACTTTTAATTATAAATAAAATGAAAACGTTATGCTAAAATATTTTTTAACTTTTTATTTGGTTGTGTAAGTTGTACATTTTTCCTAGCAACTGATTACAGAATATCTATTAAGTTGTAAGTTGAATAGCTATAGATTGAAAAGGCTATGCTAAAATATTTTTTATTTTTATTTTTTAGTTGTGTAGGTGGTTCATATTTTGTACCAGTTGATTACATATTATCAATTAAATCACAAGTTCAACAACTGGATTGTTTCGTAAAGTATGTCCAACTCTCAATTAATGAAAAGGCTATTATAAAATTGAGATTATATTATCTTTTCGTGTGCTAAAATAATTTTTACAATCAAAACACTATAAATTATAGAACAAAACAACCAAAAAATACACACCAAAAATAGCATAAAAATACACTCACCACAATCACAAAAATGAGCATGCATCATGAATTACCGACAGATTTATTGCTCGAAATATTTTCCAATGTTGGAAGACAATCACCAAAATTTTTAGGCAACATCAAAATCAGGTACACAACTTTAAATTCAAATCTCATGTTTGTTACTTTCATATGAACTCGCCACTTTTTCCCTACTAATCACAATCAATCACATCCATAACTGTGCCACAAAATATTGAAATCTTATGTTTCCTCTTTTTATTAACTTTTTACTATGACATAGTGCACAATTTGTTAGTCATCGTTATATTTCTAAAATGTAAAATATTTATAGCTTCATCAATCAAATATTGCAATTAAAAATTAATTAAAAAATTTACACTCCCTAGGGGTTGAATAGATGCAAAGTTTTTCTTTATGACTATGGCCCTTCACATTAAAGTTCCCTACATTACATAGATGGTGTATTCCAAAATCATGACATGAATGATGTTACATATATATATATATATATAGATATATATATATATATAGATATATTTTTTTCCTCATTACAATGTATATATCTATATATATATATATACACATATATTTTCTTTCTCATAACAATGTTGGTCCGTATATCACAACTTCAAATTTCCTCCTTTTATTAACTTTTTACTGTGAAGCACTGTGCAATTCTATAGACATTGTTCTATTTCTAAAAGAAAAAATATTTATAACTTCAATAAAATATTGCAATTGTGATAATAATAATGTTAAAGTATAATTCTTAGTATATGATTATTGTCATGTTTTGTCACCAGTTCATTTTTTCTAGCGCATTAGTTTCTTAATATGTCTTTTCATTTTTTTTTAAAACAACTGCAAGCGATTCAATCGGCTAACCAAAAAGGAAAAAAGTTCTTCACCACATTGATCTAACTGGACTACTCCAAAATCCATTATTCCTTCGAAACGATGAAGAAAAACTCATTCATCAATGCTTTAGGGCTGGAAACAAACAGGCACTATTTTGGGTCGGAGCTCACAAATATTTTGTACAATATCAAACTAAAGTGAGAAAACAAATCCTTCTTCAAGCAAACATAGAAGGAGAAAAAAAATGCAAAGTATGGACTGGCAATTGCGTTGTTATGTGAATCAAATGATGAAGGAATACAATTACTATTATCAATTCTAAACCAACTAGATGGAAAAGAATTGCTACAAAACTATCGACAAATCCTTCGACATACAGTTTTTGGAACAAAATCATTTCGCATCCCAAAAAACCAAGCATGCAAGAAAAATGGAGTGGGTCATTGGGATCGTGAATGCCCTTACCCATATGGAAATGAAGAATTACATGTAACATGCAAAATGTGCTCAATTGACTTGGAAATGTACAAATTAGCCAACCGAGTTTGGTAGAAATTATGTTTCCAAAAAGCATAATACAATAAAATTTCCTCATCCTATTTATAATACTAATCTCTATCTTTAAAGGAATAGATCTTTTTTTATTATTAAAATTTAATTAAGAACACCTGAAACAACTTAATTACAGTCCTCTAAAGTTTTCAGCTACCATGACGCTAACTTTGAATTTATAAAATTCTTTCTATCTAATTTTAAGTTAATTAAAATTTTCTAACTTGGGAAGACGGATGATCAACTCTTGACTGACTACAAGGCCAACTATAGTTCTATCCTTTCCACATCTAATTCCAAGGCAATACCTTCTATCATGAATCCTACAATATATTGTTTATACATATATAATGTAACTTAAGTACTAATACATTCAAAAATATTTCAAATATAACACGATCATTAAAAAAATAACCACGCGCAACACGCGGGTCCGCAACTAGTAAATAATAATAATAAAAACAAACATTTTTCACTTCATGCTGACTTGTCACTTCGGGTGAACATCTTTACGACACATGTTCAAAGCCGAAACTCAAGATATAGATGATGGTGCAGGTGTTGTCCTTTTGCAATATGATTGCCCATTCTTTATAAAAAAAATTGCGGTGAAAATTAGGGGTGTTGTCCTTTTGTAATATGATTGCCCATTCTTTATAAAAAAAATTGCGGTGAAAATTATGGGTGTTATCCTTTTATGCTACTATTCCTTAATGTTAAAAAAAAAGAAAAAAAATTTATCTTGAGCACATGTTCTGAAGGATGGATGATAGCTTTAAGACTAGTTAAATTGCATGTTTATGGTATATGATGTCTTACATTTATGCATTTTCCTTCTTATGCTTGGTGCTTTCTCATGCTATTGTCTGCTCTGTCTAAATATTTCCTATTATACATGTCAGGAGTTTGGGTAAATTACTGTGCTCATGCTTTTGTCCTTTTCGCACGGTCCATTTCTCATTCTCTGTATGGTGTCTACCCCTAACATTTCTGGTTTGAGATCTTAAAAACCAGGTCTTTTTATCCTGGTACTACAGCATAGTGTATTAAAATCTCTGGATGGATGCCGTTTCAAATTATATTTTTGTTAAAAGGAAAAGGCTTTAAATACACAGTCATTCCCTAAAGCTTAGCTCATATTAATTTTATTTTATTTAGGGTTCCAGTTAGTTCAACTGGTGAACTCTTTTACGGTTGAATAAAAGATGTGGAGTTCAATCACCTACACAAAAATAATAATAATAATAATAATTAAAAAATTATTATTTTTATTTATTATTATATTATTTTTTAAGTCTAGCTCACAAGAAATTTAGTTGCTGAAGTTTAAAAATGGTTACCAAATTAAAAATTAACATGCCATCACTCAATCAGACCAAGGTTCATATTTCACCACACCCAAGTATTGAATTATCATAAAAGAAAATTTGAGAACTGTAAAACTCTTTTGGGCTATTAATCAGATGATTGTTTCTTGCTTGGAGCTGTCCTAACTTCCCTAAAAGATATATTGTTTCTTTTTTGGTGGGTACTTGGGATTTCTCATTTGATATTTGTTGTTGCATGACACGCTCATCCTGACTTAATACAGGCATTCCAAGCTGCTGCAACAGCTGGAGGGTTTGGGACTTCGGGCACTTCTGTCAATAAATCTCTTAATGCTGCGATAATTGGTGACAACACTCCTTGAGGGAGGGGAGTTGATGAAAGAGCTGCCCGTGTAGCAGCTGAAGTCAGAAAGAAAGATGCAGCTAGAGGCCTCTTGATATGTCCACATGGCGTTCCAATACAAGCTATTCCACCACTTAATCAACTCCTCAATATTATCAATTCAATTGTGACCCCTGATGTGGCAGAAGGTGGGGAAACTGATGGAGTGAAGAAGGAAGCCAATGGCCATCCTTCAAATGGCCCAGTGGATTCCAAAAATGATGAATTGACATCAGGGCAAGAAGATCAGAGTCCTGTTGGATTGGGCACAAGCTTAGCATCATTAAATGCCAAGAAACAAAAAGCAAAAGCCAAAGCTGCAGCTTGAATTGTTGCACAGTTGAGATTATGCTGATCAGTAAGGAAACCCCTTATTTATTTATGAGATTTGGAATGATTTTAAATATGGCATCAGAGCCTCTTGTTTTGTCTGTTTGAGTGATGAACAATCCCGTTTATCCATGGCTCTCAGAATCTATAAAGGGTATTGAGATGTGCCTGTTGACCGATAGGTATTCCTTTTCGTTTTAACCAATAATCAGGGTCATATACTCCGGAGATCATACCAGCAATTTCTCATGCCAATAGATTAAATATATTCTTCTAGGTTCTGACTGAAGAATGAACTTGTCAGTTTTCCTATCTTTTGATTTTTAATTAAATTTTGAGCAATTTTGGGGCATCATGTGAAAGCATTTCAATGTTTAATATTCAAAACAGTGTGTTAATTTCCCTCAAAAGATGAGATGAGCTTATTTCCTTTGTTTGAGAATCAACTCTCTTTTTAATTCTTTGTTTTGTATACTTTTAGAAGTCATTGTTTTGATGAAGAAAATCCTCCATTCATTGGAAAATTTCACTCAACTAATATTGACGTGGTACTCAAAATCACTAAAAACAAGTTACCTTATTCCAAAATATGACATACCTGCCCATACATTGGCAAAGCATGTGTCTAGCATAACTGATTCCATTGCTTGGATTGAAGAGGACCCTTGATGTATTATGCAAGCTCTTATCCATGATGTACCATCTATTTCACATATATATAAGTTCCACAGGCAACTTTAAATCCTAATGTAGCACTCATCCAAACCAACAACAACTGCCATATTCGTAGCATTCATTCCAACCATTAGCAAAAGTCACATTCATAGGCAGTAATAAATTAAGAATAGTCCCGATTAGCAAACATGATGAGGTTTCATCATTAAAAGATAAAAAATAAAAAAATAGAAATTCCTAGAGATGCCTTGTTGGTGGAAGCTAGACTCACAATGCTAGCAATTTTAAAAGATGAAAATAAAGGGTTATGCCATGTTACTTTTGAGGGAGATGCACAACTTGATGGCATAATGCCGAACCTTATGAGAATATTGTTTCATGGTGTGTTCTCTTACAATACGTAGGTCTCATAAATGTGCAGAGGCCTCCATATATGAGGGCGATACTCTACTAGACAATCTAATATGATAACCTCTCTCATATATGAAGGATAGTCTTGTACAATCAGCATGGTGTATTTCATATATGCTATTTAATATCAAACAAATGATTTTTATTTTCCTTGAGTTTTTGGGATTTTCCCCCTAAAAAAAAAAAAAAAGAGCTTTTGGGATTTTTTATTTTTGGAAAATGTTAAAGATACTACATATTTTACTACACATAATAAACGAATGTGATTAATAGATTTTAAAAATACAACATATGAATATTTGATTTTTTTTTTTTTTGGTAATTAATAACACATCATTTTGTGAAAACAATATAATAAAATTTATGGTATCTTTAGCACAACTCTCTCTCTTTTCTATAAAGAGATATAAATTTGGCCCAATTGTTATCTTGTTGGGCCAATATCACCTCCTGTCTTCTCATTGGTAAAAAGCAGCATAAACTAGTCCATTCCAGTATTTTTTTCTTTCCTCAATGAAAATGAAAAAAATTTCTTCTACTTTTTTTTTTTTAAAAAAAAAAAAAAAAAAAAAAAAAAAAAAACACTCATGGTGGTGGGTGGAAGATACAATGGACGAGAAGCCTTTAGTTGTCATGGTCAATGTAATTATCTCAAATAATACACAATTCATAATAAGCAATACTTCAAAATACAAACACAACAATTTTCACAATTTCTTTTACAAGAATTGAAGTGACAAATTTTTATTGATTATTATCTAGGTCAAAATTTAGGTACAATACATTAGGTGTTGCTCCTTAGGTTCCCTCTCTTAAGATTTTGCCATGTAGCTCCTTAACTAAAAAGTACACTTTCATCCCATGAGGAAAAATCCACATAGCAAAATCTTAAAATGAGAACCTAAAGCGCAGCACCTAAGTACTGTACCTAAGTCTTGTCCGATAATTGACATCACTTTCTTACTACCATTAATTAATAACTTGCCACCTCTGTGATTGTAAATTGTTTTTATAATATTATTTGTCTATGTAAACTCTTGGTCATAAGGAAAATTCTATCCTAATAAGTATTATGTTCTTGGAAAATGTTTCGTCGTGATGGGTTGCCGATGCCATGGACATTATTTGAGGAGACCTAGACTCAACAAAAGACCAAAATATCAATTGTCATCTCTTAACTCGTATTTATTGCCTTCTTGGAAAAAATTTTCATAATAAATTTAGTCTATATCACTAGTATAATTATGAACTATGCATTATTTGAGATAACTTACACCATGACAATTGAACAAAGCGCCAATTATTTTATAAATCATATCTTTTGCCTTTTTGGAAACCCTTTCATAGTGAATACTAGTCTATATCACTATTATTATGAATTTTGAATTATTTGAGATAACTTGGGTCATGACAGTTGAAGAAAGCAACAATTGTCCTTTCTTAACTTATATTTATTGCTTTCTTGGAAAGTCTTTCCACACACGCACAATGTAAGTCTATCATTATCCTTGATCACAATACAAGTGAAAAAATTGTGCGACCTAAATGGTGTATTTCTTACACTACTATCTAATATCTACAACATTTATGATTTTTTCCTTGGGTTTTTAAGATTTCTCTTTTCTTTGGAAAATATTAAAAATATTACGCATTTTAGTACATAAACTTTTTTAAATTAATGTGGTAATTAGTGTGATTGATGGATTTTAAAATTTTAATTAATGAGTGTTTGAATTTAGAAAAATCTCATTTAGCAAATATGATGAGGCCTCATCATTTAATAAAATTAAAAATTTCTTAGAGATGCCTTTTGGGGGAAGAAACTAAAGCCACATTTGCTAGCAATGTTTTAAATTCTGAAAATCCAGGGTATTTTCCTTTTGTGATGACCTCTATTTATTTATTCAAATATCATTTATATATCATTATTAAATTTTATATTGTAACTTTGCTTTTAATTTCATTTTCTTGCTTTTTGATATACGAAGTTACTAATTATATTTTTAAATTTAAGTTTTCTAACATCTACCTTTAACTTATTTTTTAAATGATTTTTAATTTACCTTAAATAAAGTGATACACAATGAAAGAAAATTGAAATCTAATTTCCAAATTTGATTTTGGTATTGAGAGAGATACCATTTGGTGTGTGGTCATGTGAAAGATTGGATGGCACAATCCATTGTGTGGAAGAGAGACATAAAAAATTGAAATCTCAAGTCGTTATAAGTAATTAACGTTAATGATAATTTGATGCATTCATATAATTTTATTTTTGTTAAAAAATTTAGGATTTCAAATGAATTGGGCTTTAATTAATCCCACCATTTTAGAGGCTTTCTTGAAGTGACGAAACTCACATTTTTTTTAATTATAAAAATAATTATAATTTAAAATTTTTGCGGCCCTAGGCAATGGCTTAAGTGGCCTTTGCCCAAGGGCCAACCCGGCTCATTGTGCCAATATTTTTTTTTTATTTTTTCACATTGGAGATACATCCTTATTTATTTTTAAAATATTTATAGCATTTTCACCTCTTTGGTGAGAGCACATATTCTTTTAGTCTTTTTCCTTTTCACAATGAAAATGAATAATTTTTTCCCACCTTTTATTTTCTATTGAAAAGCAGATTCCATGGTGGTTGGTGTAAAGATATAATGTTAGTCAAAGTCTTCAAGTCTTGTGGTCTAGGTTTGGAATTCATAATACGAAATAGACTAGCATTTACCATGAAAAACTTTCCAAGAAAGCACTGGATACGAATTTATAGAGGTAGTTGATTTGTTGAGACCTAAGTCCTTAGCATTTAGTGGAGTAAAAGTCTTCACAATTGCCCCAAAGTCTTTGGCCTTCATTTTCTTGAGTGTAGGTATTGTCAATTAATGCAAAGCTGGTACCAATAGATTAGTCATAACTACATTTTCCAAGATAGTACCATTCAAACCAAAGACTTGGGCCTCTTCTTGAGTAGGACCTAACTGTAAAATTACAGACCAAAGAAAATAAATCACCTGAGTAATACCAATGCTATGGCTAGTCATCGCTACGTACAAAACATTTTCCATGAAAGTAATATTGAAATCAAAGTTTCCGGCCTCTTCTTGAGTGTGTGTCTTCTCAAATAATGCAAAAACTCTAAACCATTGAAACCAAAGTTTTTGGCATCTTCTTGAGTTAGGGCATTCTCAAATGATGCAAAGTTTAAAGGGTCTGGTTAATATATGCCCTTATGGCATACATTAACAAATCCGTTTTTGAAAAAAATTTATCGAAAATTAAAAAAGCTGTCAAAACTTCTTCAATTCTCGATAAATTTTTTTTTCCAAAAATAATATACTATTGTGTGCTCTCAGAGTACATGTTAGTAAAATCCAAGTTTAAAATACCAATGCTATGAACTAGTCATCGCTATGAAACTTTTCCTATGAAATTAAAGCACCATTGAAACTTAACGAAGCACGGACAAATCATGTATGGGATTGACAAGACAACACAAAATTTTTCTTAAAAAAATAAGACATGAGTACGGTAGGACAAGCCTATAAAAAATTATAAAATACAATACATTTTTATTTATATTCTCTATATATTATTAAGCATTTATATTTTATATAATCCTAATATATATCAAATTAAGCATTTTTATTGATATTTTGTTTGCCTGCAAAGTATCTTCATATAGATATATTTTGATTTAGTATATATTTATGAATGTATTGATATTAGCACTATATTCAAGATGACAGATTATGATTCTACTTTGAAAGAGTATTCAATTCTTTTTGTTTTTGTGTCCCGACTGTGTTCTGCATTTTTTTTTTTAATTTTTAAAAATGACATAGTTGGGAAAGAGTACTGGATACGAAAGTAATGGTACGAGCTAGTCATCATTAAACATTTTTTCAAGAAAGTAATGGATACGAAACTTGGAAAGCACCATTGACACTAAATTTTTTGGCTTTGGAGTTGAGCCAAGTCTTCTTTAGTATTTTCTCAACAAAAAACACAAGTCTTCTTGAGTAGGACTTGATTGAAAAATTAAATCCAAAAGATATAGGAGTAAGTCAATTAAAGTATTTATTTATCAGAAGAAAGTGAATTATCTTTTTGGGGAAACTACTTTAAAAAATCTTAGGGGCCGTTTGGTACATGTATTTAAACAAATGCTTTCAGTTTTTAAACAACATTACACATATTTTCACACACTTTTTCACTAACATGTATTTCTAAAATATACAAACAACATTACTAAAACAACGCTACCTAACGGCCCCTTAGATTTTAAACTTTAAAGTGTTTTATTTATTTAAGTTTGTTGTTTAAACTTTGAAGTGCATGTTTCATATAAAATTGTGAGCTTAACTAATATGTCCCATTTATAAGTGTGGTGTTCATTTTTTTTTTTTTTTAACGTACTTTCCCCAATCTTTTCTCCCACCTTTTTAGTTTATATTAATAAAATAGAAAAATATTATCAAAGTCGTGGGTGAAAAACTCACCATATGGATGCCAACTCCTAGTTTAGGTCTTCTCAAGTATTTTCAAAGAAAGCGTATGAAGAGTTTTTTTTTTTTTTTTTTTTTTAACGTTGCATTTGAACATTTTTTAAGATTGAACAAAACTATAAGTATAATACTTAGATGTTCGCTTCTTTGTTCCTTCTTAAGATTTTATATATACCTTAACATTAAAAATACACTTTCATCTATAAAAAAATAAAAAAAAAAAAACAAAAAAAAAAAAACTACATGGCTAAATCTTAAGAGAAGAACATATAGAGACGAACCTAGCCTTAGATGCGGGCGAACGGGCGGGTGGGGGCATGGCCCCTCCCAAATTTTGAAAAAAAATTCTTAGTATGTTTGTACGCAAAGAAAATTTTCAATTTGCCCCAAAACATGCAATCTTGGCCCTCTCCCTCCAAAAAAAATTATAAATTGGCCCATGAAATCCAAAAGTATATGTTCTATTCTATCCCTTTGCCCAGCTGCCTAAAGAATAATTACAATAACCTTTGGATAATAACAAAAAAAAAAAAATTAAAGCACAAATTTGGTCCAAAGAAACCCAATTGCCCAAAAAATAATATGAATTACCTGCTGACAAAGAAACCCAGTTGCCCCAAAAATAACATGAATTACTTGGAGAAAAACTAATATTGACAACAAAAGTAAAGAACAAATTTGAGATTATCACATGTATGATTTTCAGTTCACATGGAGTGAACTGTGAAGTGTTTAATGTCATATTTTTTAAGTTACTTTTCAAAAAGATTTTAGTTGTGTTAGCTATAATAATAATGTTTATTTTTTTATTAAAAAAATTATATAATGAGTTTACGGTAATAAATTGTTTGGTAATGTTACTTTTTAAGAAATGAGAGAAATTTGTCAATCTTATGTCAAAATATTATTTAAATGGTCAGGTAGATGTAGGATAAATTCCTTATAATTATTTATTGACTTTTCTAATATTCAGGAAGAAATGGAAATTCCACTCAAGAGAGAGAGAGATTATTTACAAGATTTTGTTTTCTATTGCCTTTTTTTTAAGATCATGGAAAAATAATGTTCAATTTTGTTTTTTTTATTAAGAAAAATTCAAAATAATTTAGAAGCTCATATTAAAAATGCAGTATTGTCAACATCTAGTTTGATGTCTGAATTTCTAAAATCCATCAAATAAATTTTTGAAAAATCACCATATATAAAATTGGTAATAGTTCATATAGAATAATCTAGAATTACCACGAATATATTATGATGTTAATAAACACAATGCAATTGGACAAGCTTATGTTAAGTTTGGTCTATACCAACTTAATTTTTTATATATATATTTTTTTTATATTTTTGGCCCCCCTCATTTCTGAATCCTGGTTTTGCTCTTGAGAACATATACTTAAGGAACAACATTTAAGTACTGTATCTAAATTTTATTCTTTTAAAATATATATATAGACATTTTTCCATCAATTAGGAATATTATGTAAAATAGTAAAAGGAAAATTTGAAGCTTTAACCAACACGCTATGCATTATTAGAGCAATTGTTCCCCCCACCCCAAAAAAAAAAAAAAAAAAGACAATCAATTGTTTCACTGTGACGTGGACCGGTTTATAACAGTATATATAAGTAGGATGCTGGTGGCGGTCTATTTTATTTGGGCAAAATTTGCCAAACAGTGAAAATTTTGAAAAATTTTAGCCGGCCAGCACGCGTCCAAACTTATTTAGTTAGTTAGACTATTTTTGAAAGTCGAGTTTGGCAAACTCGACTTTGGGCTGGATTACAGACACAATAGTGGCGTTTTTTTTAGTGGCGTTTTCTATAAACGCTGCTATAGCCACTAAAAAAACGCCACTATAGTGTGTGTTTTCAAGCCCAAAGTCGAGTTTGCCAAACTCGACTTTCAAAAACAGTCTAACTTACTAAATAATTTTGAACACGTGCCACACGCCTAATTTTTTCCTAAAAATGGTCTGTTTGGCAATTTTTTCCATTTTATTTGCAATACTGTGTAATGCTATTTTGCATGGACATCGAGATGGGTATGGGTACGGGGTGCGACAATTCTTGAAAAATAAGAGTACAATGTGTTAGGTGTTAGACAATTAATTAATATTTATATTTAGGTATATTTTAAAATATTTTTAGACATAATTTTTGTTTATTTTAGGTTTTAAATTAAGTAATAACAGCAAAAAAGTACAATAACACCCAATGAAGTACAATTCTCCATAGTAGAGCACTTGAATTGCCTGATTCACTAGTGGAAAACTATCAATCAATCTATTAGTACTCATTTTATGTACAATATTTAAATTTAATAAACAAACAAATTGTACCCAGTCACAACAAATGCCAAACAAAAAAACAAATGCTAAACAAAAAAACACATAAACTTATAAAACCCAGAAAACCAAAAAATATGGTCTAAAAGAGGCTTGTACCAAAAGTTGTTTCAATTTGGTCAAAGAAATAAAATATTTCAATATCATTTCAAAATTATGGTTAATTTTATATTATATATATATATATACACACATATTTAAAAGTCTTTATTATAATTATAATTTTATTTGTCTCACATAATATATTTTAATAATAATTATACGTAGATTTTTATTTTTTATTTTTTCCTAAATAAGATACACCAATTGTTAGAATGTTAAATAGAAAAAATATAAAATAAAAAAAATTAAAATTTAAGGCTAAAGCCTACAATACACGGCTGTGTCGGTAGACAAGAGACAGTTTTGAAGAGTTGAAACGGTTTATTCAAAACTTTGAACTTTATTAGAGAGTTATTCACAACTTTGTATGGGACCACACCATACAGGCTGGCCGGACAAAAAACAATGAATAGGCTCATAAAAACAATTTCTTTCTTTCGCTTTATTTTCAGTATCATATAAAGTAAATTACCTTCTGGCACCTTTTTTTATTTAGAAAAAATCGTCATCATAGTTGGGTGGAAAGACACCATGATGCAAACTGTGAAGACTTAGTCCAAGTCATGTGAAATAATAGATGTAACTTGTTGCTTTTGGAAAAAGCACAAGATATGATTTGAGAAATTTGTTTGTGTAGTGGGTATATATAGGAGAATGGTGGTAATGTTATTTCAACTCAAAACCTATTTTGCTTTGAAGTTTAAATCAGAGCTGTGCAAAAACTTTGTTAGTCTTATTGTTATAGAAAATCAGAAAAAGAAAAAGTAATGGAGTTGCAGGGACGTTATTGGTGGTGGCCGGTGGTGTTAGTTTTGGTTCATTTTGGTATGAATGGGTGCTTTGGTTGCTGGGAGCAAGAGAGAATTGCTCTCTTGGAACTTAAAGCTTCCATTGTCAACTACACCGATGAATATTATTTTCCTCATTGGGACTCAGTCGACAAAGAGAGTGATTGCTGTGAGTGGGAAAAAGTCAAGTGCGACATCACTATTAGCCGTGTAATCAAACTTGCTCTTAATAATACGATTTATTGGAGTGGAGAAAGTGGGGGAGGTTGGTACTTTAATGCCTCTCTGTATCTTCCATTTGAAGAGTTCCAGTACCTCGATTTGAGTTCAAATTCCATTCTTGGATGGATCCCAAATGAAGGTACTAAGTTTATATCTTAAAAAAAGTAGGTAATATTTGTCAATATTTTACTTTTTTCTATTACCTCTTTGTTTTTTTTAATGGACGTGAAAAAAATTAGTCGCATGTTAGAATCATTTTATACTGTTTTGTGGGAATATATAGTTGCCGACATGCAAATTGAAGCATCTAAATTGCAGGTTTTGAAAGATTCTTTACGTTGGGCAAGCTGGAAGTGCTTCACTTGGGTGATAATAGTTTTAATAACAGCATTTTACAATCCTTTAGTGGTACTATTGCTTCGCTCAAGGAACTACATTTGGATTTCAACATTTTGAATGGATCAATCCACATCCAAGGTAAAATTATCATTAATTAATTTGCAAATGAAGATTAGAAGAGTGTTTCATGCTTAATGAGAATGTAATATTTTTTTATTCCTCTCCTATATCGATCATTGAGATTTATATAACTAAATTTCACCTTTTTTTTCCGTTAGTTCTTTTAAATGTTTGTCTATGGAACTATAGTTCCTTTAAGAAAAACTAAATTACCGGCCATTTATATTATTGGGAAATGTTAGTGGGCACTTTCACCTAATTAAAAATTAGTATAAATTAATGAAGTGACTGAAAATATTACTTAAATGACAAGTGAAATTTATTAAATTAGTTTTATTGGCTCTACATCTTAAAAAGTTAGTAAAAAATTTGACATCAATTAAAATGATTTGATATAAGGTTATTTCTTAAACTACCCCATATTGATAGACCTCTTCTTTAAAATATATGTGTGTGTATATATATATATATATATATATATATATATTGTTAGACATCTTAAGACTCCATAACAATTAATTATTAATAAATTTAAGACAAATAGTATGACAATCGTTGGACAGTTTGGCCGACAGGCCTAAGGCGTCGGATTTTACTATTTTAGGCACTGGTCTGAAAGTCTATGTTCAAATCCCACTGTGAAATTTTGCGTAGCCTGTTATATTTATTTCTTAGAAATTTAAAGTCCCGTTTAATGAAAAATTATACCTTGCATTGGGTATACTATTAATAGGGTTATTATACCCTATTAAATGCAAAGATTCAAATGATTGAATTCCGTGCTTATTTATTGCCGTGATTCCTAGGAGGTGTATGGAAATGTCATGGATGATTGGATGCTTAGGTAACAATCTTAGATAATGTGAAAAAAAAAAGTGTGACTTGGCATTCCAAATGAAGAAAAAGAATAGGTAACAATAAGTTAGTAATAAAGTTTGGAACTTTGCTTTTTGATAAGTGATAAAATTTGGAACCTAGCATGTCATAAATTAGAAAAACCATTCTAATAACCCATGAGAGCTCTTGAAGTTGAAACACTGACAAAATTTAGGGGGAAAATAGGTAAAAATGACAAACTATTATATGACGACATAAATTTAAAGAAAAAACACACACACGCATTCACATGCCCTTTTTATTTTGGGTAAATAAGGATAACAAAAACAAGCCCAGTGGGTCAAGTTATAGGTCAAGTCATCAAATATAGAACAATTAGACTAAAATATTAGCAGTCATTCAGTTATATAATATAATGTTAGTCAATGATGACTCTTTTTTTAAGCTGACTAATTAAGTATTATTAAATGATCCAAAGTCCAAATTATCTTCATCCTCTAACAAAACAGAATGGATGAATGAGATAGTTAAGAGGAATAATTTTAGAGACATAACCAATCACACATTTAATTTTACAATTTACTAGGTTGTGTCACTGTGAATGGTGGATATTTTCTACTTTATGCAACTCACTACTTCATGCAAACCACTCAAACTCACATAAGTCAGCAAATTATGAAATTGGATGTGGGAGTGATTGTCTACAAGAAGTCCAAACAGTATGTACAAGAAACCCAAACAGCTGGCAAATGGAAATGAACATTACAATCCTTGTTAAAAAAATGAATTTAAGATTCTCAAATTGAAATTCAACCTTTAATCTAGACAAATTGAACTACTAAAATCTACAATCTTTTAATTAATTTGTTTTTTCATGTAGACTTCAAAGCATTTAACAACTTGGAGGAGCTCTACTTGGGCGGAAATTATATCAATGATTTTGTGACAACGGAAGGTATGAGTATGACAGCTTGTCAAATACATGTTCACGAATTAAAACAAAATCCTTATTTTACATGGTATGCCGTATGCTTAATGAAACTGCAACATTATTTATTTATGAAATATTTTATTTTTCCCTATAGATTCAAACAGCTTAAGTAAGTTGCAAGTCCTAGATTTGAGTGACAACAATTTTAATGCACGAATTCTTGAGTCAGTAGTTGCCTTCCCATCGTTGAAGATATTAAACATTGGAGAAAACAATTTGGAAGGATCGTATACTACTAAAGGTAAGTTATACAATTCTTAGACTCTTATATACACAGTAAGATAATCATTACCAGCATAATTTTAGAAAACCATAACCTATTATAAACTTTTTATAAATATTTTTCATTAAATTTCTTTTAAAAAAAATGAAACTAAACTTGTGTTCCTTAACATTTTAACATTTTAAAATAAATTTCGTATTACATTTTCCAATCCTTTATTATTCTCGAAAATAATTTTGCATCTCTTGCAATTCTAGTTATAATGATTTGGAATCACTTGTTAAAATTCCATAGTCTTCGAAAGAACATAGAGATCTTTTCTAACTCAATAAGTTTATGCACATAGTTCAAGACTAATGGAACTCGAAAAATGATTGTCATGTTTACTTTACCACTTTCTCAAGAAAATAACAAAAGCAGAAGTTTCAGACATTGAAAGTTTATTTCATGCTTTTGAAAACCATATTGTACGGATTTTGGATTTTAGAACAAAAAGGAACGAGTAAAAAGTCGTTATAGAAGCATTTACTTTTAAATCTGTTGACATTCTTGTTATAAAATTCCACCTAAATAGGAAAAATGTCTTTTACTATGGACAAATTATTCAGTTTTCACTCCTCTCACTGATGATGTTGATGATAAAAACAAAGTGGACATTTCTAATTCTTTCTTGGATTTGTTAAACCAAAATCTGTATATATTGCTTTTATTTAAACTTTACATATAGCATGCCACATATCTTGCTAACAGTAGTAACTATTTCATAGCATACCATATTACTAATTTTTTTTTACAATTTCCATGTCTAAAAATTTTATTATTATTTTAGAGTTAGGTGCACTAAACAACCTAGAGCAGCTTTACTTGGATGGTTCATCAATTGATAACAGCTTCCTTCACAAAGTTGGAGTTATGAATTCTCTTGAAGTATTGTCAGTGCGAAACTGTAATCTCAACGGTAGCTTACCTGCACAAGGTAGGTTGCTTTCACAATGATATTTACTTAGGAAAGCTACAATACTAGAATCTAATCGATACTAATCTCATTTTACAGGCTGGTGTGAACTTAGGAAGCTCCAAGAGATAGACCTCAGCTACAATAATTTTGAAGGGATACTACCTTCATGTATGGCAAACTTTACATCACTTCAAGTATTGGATCTCTCTAACAATCACTTCACCGGGGACATTACACACTCCCAACTACCAAGTTTGACATCACTTCGAGTATTGGATCTCTCTAACAATCACTTCACCGGGAACATTGCCCACTCCCAAATACCAAGTTTGACATCACTTGAGCACCTCTCTCTGTCAAATAACGACTTCTTGATCCCTGCCACAATGTCCACCTTTTCTAACCTCTCAAATCTTAAGTACTTATTAAGTGATGACAATAAAATTGCCTTTGAACCTAACTCTCATACTTGGATTCCAACCTTCCAATTACAGTTTTTGAGTCTTTCTAACGGACTCAATGTCAATGGCACAACTCCTAGATTTCTTCATTACCAATATGAGTTGGTAGTGATTGATCTCTCTCACAATAATTTGGTCGGAAAGTTTCCCACTTGGTTGCTAGACATCAATACAAAAATTGAGTCCTTTTTCTTAAATAATAACTCTTTCACGGGGCCTTTCATGCTGCCATATGATATTTGTCACAACATTAGGAACATAGATATTTCAGATAATCACTTACAAGGTCCAATCCCCATTAATTTTGGTTTAATTTTTCCAAATTTAGAATATTTAAACATGTCTAAAAATGCATTTCAAGGTAGTATACCTTCTTCTTTGGGGAAATTGGTTTTCTTACGATTTCTAGACTTGTTTGAGAATCATTTATCAGGAACAATACCAATGTATTTTGGAATGGGCTGCCACAACTTAGAATTTCTCAAATTGTCATATAATAACTTCAGCGGCCAAATATTTCCCACCAATTTCAATATAACTAATTTATCTGAGCTACTTTTGGATAACAATCACTTCTCGGGAATGATCCCAAAGAGCATCTCAAAATTAAATCATCTTCTGAAAATTGATTTTAGTAATAACCATTTTTCAGGCATGCTTCCAACGTGGTTGGGGAACATGTCTCATTTAATGGAACTTGTTATGGCCAAAAATCAACTTGAAGGTCCTATTCCAGTCGAGTGGTGCAAAATTGTTGAACTTTCATTTCTTGACCTTTCCGAGAACAATCTATCCGGCTCTATTCCATCTTGCTTCAATTCATCATATATAAGATCAGTTTATCTGAATAAAAATTGGTTGAGCGGTCCAATTCCATGTGCGTTCAAAAACAACTCAAATCTAGTTACATTAAATCTTCGAGATAACCTCCTAATTGGTAACATTCCCGATTGGATCGGCAACCTCTCATCCTTGAGCATTCTTCTTTTGGGAGAAAATCATTTAGAAGGTAGGATTCCAAATCAATTATGCCATTTGCAATACTTAAACTTGCTGGATCTTTCCTACAATAAATTTTCAGGTACAATACCACATTGCTTGGGAAACATTACTTTCGTGGCATCCAACCAAAAGCCTATTTTTAGAGGTTCCTGGGCACGGTTTTCTCAGTACCAAATTAGAATGCCATACTTGAAGACAAAATCAACAAATATGAAAGACTGGAATCATAGGGGTTATTTTGTGATAGTTGTAAGGGAGACAGATGAAGCAGAGTTCACAACAAAGAATAGAATTGACTCCTATCATGGAGACATTCTCAACTACATGTTTGGAATTGACCTTTCATGTAACAAGTTAGTAGGTGAAATCCCACCTCAACTTGGAATGATGAGCACCATCCGGGCAATGAACTTATCACACAACAAATTAACTGGACCAATACCTACAACATTCTCAAACTTGAAGCTAATGGAGAGTTTGGATCTTTCCTACAACAATTTAAGTGGTAAAATTCCACCTGAGTTGACCGAAATTACCTTTCTAGCAGTCTTTAGTGTGGCACATAATAACTTATCAGGTACAACACCAGAAAGAAAAAATCAATTCGGGACTTTTGATGAAAGTAGTTATGAGGGTAACCCTCTTTTGTGTGGACCTCCATTACATGATTGCACCAAAATTGGACCTCCGTCTACAATGCTAGTGATGCGGAAGATGGTGGTAGTTTCATTGACATGGCTGTCTTCTACATAAGCTTTGTGGTGGTTTACATAACAGTGTTGTTGGGACTCGTTGCAGTTCTCTACATAAATCCTTACTGGCGTAGGGCGTGGTTTAACCTCATTGAGGTGTGCATTGACAATTGCTACTATTTTGTTATGGTTCATTGCCATAAGTTGTTCAATTTCAGGCTTGCATAGCTCTGCATTTTAATGGTTACATGTACGTGTGTCTCTTCCTAGTGGATTTTGAATCTGAAGTTTGAACTTTGAATAAATATTTCAGTTGTGTAAACTAGTAAGTTGCCCGTGCGATACACGGATAATATTGTAACATTTTATGTAAGATAAGTTTGGAGAATGTTGTACATATATTATACCATAATTGTTATGAACTTTTTGTTAGTAATGAGTTCATTATAAGAAGTAACAAAAGCTAAACAAAATAATGAAGAAAAGATGAAATTTAGAATAAAAATAAAATTAAAAAAAACCTTAATGAACCAAATGCTAAAATCCTTGATTCATACATTATTGAAATTCATAGAAAAGAAAGCACACACAACATATAGATCATTATACAATCATCATTAAACCAAAACTCAAAAAAAAAAAAAAAAAAAAAAAAAAAAAAACCCAAAACTCAATTTGTTGTAGGAAAAAAGTCAATATGTTCTCTTTATTGAAATATCAAGAGACTTACTCGAGAAAGAAGCTTTGGAGTCTAAAGAATGCAGATTGAATAGTTGTGTTATTTTTCCACTGCAAATTCAATTGCCATTGACTAAATCCCCTCCACCCTACCATTGCACACCCTTAGTCTAATGGTCACTTCATAAGTATTAATGTTTGTAGGGTATGGGAGGTAAGAGCTGAGGTTTAAGTTTCCAATAGAGAGATTTACACATATATACATTTAACTTTGGCTAGAGTAGAATTTCTATCTTGTAAAAAAAAAAAAAAAAAACCTCCACCCTAAATGATAACTGGTTGATCCCTATAATCCAATTTATGATTTACAGCAGGTTTAGCTTCTGTTTATTTTGAAAATATCCTAGCATACTCAAGCCATATGCTAAAATTAAACAATCTTGAAAGGACAATGACAATGAGACTTTTACACTACAATAAACAATTATCGACTTCTCAGTTCTAGACTTCAAGCATCTTTTGAAAATCGATATACACAGTAACACAACCTATAAAAGAATTGTATCTTGTATCAAAAAAAAAAAAAAAAAAAAAAAAAAAAAAAAAAAACACAGAATCTCACGATCTTAACCCTACCGATTGTAAGTGAAGAAATGAATTTTTGAAAGTAACAAAAGATAGCTTGAACTCATACGTGTCAAGGCCACTTAATGTGCAATGGATAGCCACTGGCTACAACAAAAGATCACAAAAGCAATAGGTTTCTTCCATTGGCCTGGTGTTTTAAAAAATTGTGAGTATGGAAACAAAATTTGAGAGTAGTAGTAGGTTTGGAAAATTAACTATTAAAGGTTTTTTTTTTTTTTTTTTTTTTTTTTTTTTTTTTTTTTTTTTTTTTGAAGAGAAAGAAAGAGAATGGAGGCATATAGTCAAAGTTGAGAGGGGAAGGCAAAGCGTTAGAGAGAGAGGTTGAGGAGTCGGAGTCAAAGGTTTAGAAAATTCTACGTTAATCATTATTGCAGAGTTTTGATAATGTACATAACGTGAAAACAAAAAGGCAAAAACCAAAACATCATTTTGGAGGCAAGCTGTGATTAATGCATCTACACAATCATAAATGCAGAAACTTTTTATATAACTAACGTAAAAACTTGCCGTACCCAAAAAAAAGACTAACAGAGGGAGACTTTGTTTATGAGATGTTTGTATGTAAATTCATCACCGTAAAATAATAAGGATTCCCATAGAATAAAATAAAATAATAATGATTATAGTAAATAAAAGATATGGATTTGTGTAATTTAGGCAACAGAAATGCTAGAAGATTATCTATCCCGATGTCATTAGTTATTAGTATCCCTTTTTATTAAAAAAAAAAACTGAAACATTTGGTATACTAAAAGACATGAAGAAGAGAGAGAATTGTGGTGTAAACTCAGTCAATTAATGGGTGAATTGGATGATTGTAGAGAAACTTCATAGGAGGTGCCACTTGGCAAAAGCTTAGACCCTCACTCAATGAGGTCTCTGCTTTTATATATATATATATATATATATATATATTGATTTTGAATTTGGCTATGTTATTCTAATTATGAAGATTGTGTCTTTTAATATTAGACCCCTGTCAAAACATTGTATTTAACCAATTTTAAGTCCAAGTGTTATACCTATTATGAAAGATTTAGGTTAAACACATAATCATCAATATCATGCATGTACGAAAATTTAAAAGATACAAGATATGACCTAGGAAACCAATGAAACAAAATAGTTTCGAAGGAAAAACATGGGGGAACTTGACCTTATAAATCCGATTGAGGTGAACAATAATTAAAAAAAAAAAAGCTAAAAATTGAGACTCACTTGACATTACAATGGGACCCACTTTAGGAGAAAAAATAAACTAAAAAGTAAAAGAAGCGATTTTTTCTCAAATCCCAAAAGCAACCAAAGATAAAAAGGCATTTATCCAACAAGCTCCACATGGTAATATGAACAACTATATACTCATGATGTCAAACAAAAAGGCCACACATATGTGAATTCACATACCTTTTGATATATATATATATATATATATAATCACTCGGTAGCGCTAATTTCTTTCTTTATTTATTTGCTTATCCATAAATCCAAAAAAAAAAAAAAAAAGTATAAAAATTGTTCTATTCTCCAAAGTTTGAACTAAACCTGAACTTCTAATCATGTAAAACTATGTAAATCTACTGCACAGAAGCATAGAAATAGAGGGACACCTAGGGTACGTTTGATACACTGAATGAGGATTACGATAGAAACTGTAATTTTTATTACTAGGAATAAAATGTGTTGTAATGTAATAACTAAACCTATTCATTAGTTTGGTTGTAAGTTATAACATTAGAATGAAACTTAACATTTATTTTTGGAAATTTCTTACTCATACAATTATATTTCCTATAATTTATTATTTTTAAATTTGAGAGAGATATGTGTTATTTTTTATGATTTTTTTATTTTTATAATTATTAGATGTATATGGAAAGTTTGTTTACCTGGAAATATATTAAGTTTTGAAATTATTGCACTTACAAAGGAATAGCTAATAAAACCTTTTAAAGATGAATTGTTATTCTTCATTTTGAAGAATAGCTATTTATAAGGAATGATTATTCCTTGTAATAAAAATATAACCAAATTAAAGAATAACTAAACCATAGGAATAATTATTACATTACAGCGCCTATTACAGTCTACCAAACATGCCCCTAAGGATTTTAGGAGGAAAATCAGAGAATGAGAAGAAGGATTTGCCCATTTGGGCATTTCAAGAGAGGGCAAAATCAGAAAAGTGAGAGAGTGAGAGACATACACGTGCCACCGCCGCATAAGCTTTCCCATCTCATATCTCCCTGTGCCATCCCATCTCTCTCCATTTTTCTTTCCAAAACTGTGCATTTTATTATGTGAGCAAACGAATCCCTTTATTTTTCTTAAACCTAAAGATCATGCTGAAAGCGAAGCGCTTTCCTCTCCAATTGCATTACACACGCTGCCGCTTAGGCTTTCTTCAGGCCTTTGTCTCTGTGCCTTATCTTACCAAATATGTACGGATTGCACCGGCACCACACACGTATTTTGCTCAAGCTTATCTCTCTGTTGAGTCTGTCAGAAGAAGAAGATGTATCTTGCTCTTTGCCCACCTCAGACTTGCTTTTCTTTCCCACGCAAAAACATTGAATTTTGGACATTTGTGAACCAAATAAAAGATGTAATGAAAAGGTGAGTTTTGCATTGACTAAACCAAAAAATCACTAAATCACTGTAGATGGAATTTTTCACTTTTTTTATATAGTTAGTAGACATGAGTGGTAAATTTTGAAAACATACCATAATAAATATATGGGTGAAGTAGTATTTAGTCTCTGTCATTTACACCATATTTTAATTTGATATCTAATCTTTAGCTTATTGGTTCTAATTTGAATTTACTACTAGAATTACCTTTTCTCCTATCAATAACAACCCCATAACAATTTGCCACTTAGGATTTGTTATGAAAATATCATGAACATAGCATTTCTCATAACAAAAAAAAAAAAAAATCAATTCAAATATATTTAGGATGAACTACATAAAAAAATAAAAAATAAACGTATTTAGTCCCTATCCTTTATATGGGCAAACACCCAAAATAAAAAATTAGTTTATTACCACATTAATGGAAACAAAATTTTTATTTTGGCTCATGTTAGCAATTTCCATCTAAAGATAATGGCAGGAACCCAATTGACACGAAATGGAAAGGTTAGGGACCAAATTGACACAATTGAAAGATTAGGGACCAAATTGAAATATGATGTAAGGGATAGGGACCAAATAAGTAGTTTATCTTAAATATATTAGATTTTTTTTTTTTTTTTTTTGTTATGAGAAATGCTATATCCACAACATTTTCATAATACTTTCACAATAAATGCTAAGTGGCAGATTGTTATAAGTTGTTATTGGTAGAGCAAAAAAGTAATTCAATGGTAATTTTAAATTAGAACTAATAAAAACTAACCGCTTATAATTTATTGTGAAAGTGTTGTGAAAAAATTATGGATGTATGACTTCTCTTTGGTCATAATGAACGTCATTTTGTATAGGTATCCTTTTTTTTTTTTTTTTGCTAGGTAATTTGTTGTTGCGGGGATCGAATCCTCGAGTTAGCGAACACATAAGGTACCGGGTACCACTCAGACAACTAGGCCTGATGGTATTTTGTATAGGTATCCCTAACACCATTCTTTCTCCTTTGTACATAAAGATGTAATGAATAAATTTGGCTTTGCAATTGTTATACTATTGGCTACTTGGGCCAATAATTTTTCTCCCTTGAGGTCCGTCCTTATTTCATAATATTCATAGTATTTTCAGTTTTTCACATCTTTGGCGAATGCTCCTGGGCTAGTCCCTTGGGGACAGGCTCACCTCACGTTCAATACCCTCCTGTTTTCTCCATTTTTTAAATAGATGAAGGACACGTGTAAATGAAGCAATCCAAAGGCCAAAAAAAAAAAAAAAAAAATCCACAAAGCAACTTTTCTTTCATTCTCTCTCCATTATTCTCTCTTCGTCTCTCTTTCTCTCAACTCTCTCTAGAACTCCAGAATTGAGCACCAAAGGTGTTTCTCTTTCTCATTAAATTGTGACTTGCTCCTTCCTTCATCTTCTACACAAAGACAAATTCCCTTTTGTTTGAATCTTATATTCAGTTTTTTGGGCTTCTGGGCATCATTACTTACAATGGAATCTTATATTCATCTGTAAGAATATATAAATATATATATATATATATATTTCATTTTTAGGTGAGTTCAAGCCAAGCTTTTGCATTTTCTTGAAACCCAAAACAACTATAGACTAGGATTTACCTGCTTTGGTGTTCTTGTGGAACCATTTATGATTGAGTGGTGAGGTTTGGGTTCAATTTCCTTTCCCTGATCTTGTTGGAGATCCCATGGAATATTTCATCCAATGTCCCAATTTCGCCCTTTCTTCTCTGGCAAGCACCGATCTTCTCAAGTAAGGTCTGATCTTGGAGCGTCTGATGCTCAGCTCTGAATAGAGCTAGATGGAGAGAGTAATGGAGATAGTTGATTTTTTTCAGTAATTGCTATAGTACTGGAGATTTGTGCACTACTTTTTGGATTTTTACCATCTTTGTGTAGAAGATGAAGGAAGGAACAAGACAATTTACTGAGAAATACTCAGTTCTGGAGTTCTAGAGAGAGGAAAACGGAGAGAGAGTAAGTTGCTTTGTGGGTTCTTTCTTAGCCTTTGGATTGCTTCACTTACACATGTCCTTCATCTATTTTAAAAAATGGAGAAAACAGGAGGGTATTGAACGGGAGGTGAGCCTGTCCCAGTCCATTGAGTATTTTTTTTATTCCTTCAATGAAAATGAATTATTTTATTCTATCTTTTCGTTTTATTAAAAAAAAAAAATCACTTATGGTGGCGGCCCGGTGGGTGGAAAGATATGATGCTGATGCATGCCAAGTTTTTTTTTAAGGAAAAAGTTTTCATTCACAAAAGAGAAATATTTACATCAAAGAACAAAACTTCTAATGAAGGAGGAGGATCTTCAATCCAAATTACATCATTAAAGATAGATTTAGGATCTTATAGATGTTGGCAGGGGTGACACCAAGTGTAGTTCAGGGTGGTCACATCACATGACCACACTAACTTGAATTTTTTTTTTTAATACACCTTAAAAAAATGAATTTTAAATTAATATGGATCATTGATCACCCTAAAAAAAATAAAAAAATAAAAACTTGAACACTTTAAATAACAATTTGAGTCTATTAAAAAATAAATTAAACTTCTCCAAAATTTTGGTCTGTTGAATGTTGAACAAAAAAATTGCAAAAAATACTATGTTCACAACATTTTTGCAACACTTTCGCAATAAATTCTAAGTAGTAGGTTGTTACTAGTGGACAAAAATAATAATTTCAATGGTATGTTCAAATTAGAATTAGTAAAATCTTACCACCTACGTATGTTCTTTAATCTTGACTTGTATCAACTTAAGCAATGTTTAAAACACTTAAAAGACCTTAAGAGGTTTCTCAAAAAAAAAAAAAGACCTTAAGATGTAATCCTAGACAAGCTTTTGTTCTCAGTTTGCCAACATACAACAAATTTAAAACTTAAACATTTATGACTAAATATTTAGAACCTAACATGTGCCAACTGTCTCATATAATTTTTAATTTTTGTGCCAAGTAAACTATTGAGTGTAAAAATTGAAGAGTTCAAATCTAATTAAATTCTAAATTGGATTTTAATTGGAGTCCAATTTTGCGCGGATCCTTCTAATTTTTTTAATTTTTGTGGCAAGTGAATTACTGGGTGCAAAAACTGAAGAGTCTAAATTTAATTATGTTCTAAATCATATATATATATATATATATATATATATATAATAAGAAATCATTACATATTTTTGAAATGTATGGTTTGAAAAATGTGTAAGCTAATACCATGTATAATTTGAACGGTGTAATTATGATTGATTTTAATTGTACCCGTATATAAGCACGAGGTTACACACTAGTGTGTGTGTGTATGTATATTTATTTATTTATAGCCAAAATTGAAAGAAAATTCAATTAGATTCTAAATTAGAGTCAAATTGTGTGCCTTGTGTCCCATCTAATTTTTAATTTTTTTTGTTAAGTGAATTATTAGGTGCATTCAAACCCCTTCCTGACCTCGCCACTTGCCTCTAGAGCTTTTTTTTTTTTTTTTGGGAGAAAATCTTGCCTCTGAAGCTGGAATGCCTTTTAGGGTGTGTTTGGTAGAGTGGATTTTAGGGAGGATGCAAAAAAATAATAATAAATAAATAAATAAATAAAGGAGAGAAAACTTTTTGGAGAGTGTTTGGTTGGGGGAGGGAGAGGGGAAAATAATGGTGGGATCCATATATTTTCTCTCCGAGTCCACCAAATTGTTTTTTCTCCAAAATTAGGAGAAAACTAAGTGGGGAGAGTTTGATAAATATATGACAAAAATGCTTATTTACATTTACACTTGAGCTTAGTCCAATACGTTGCTTTTTTCTTTTTTTCTTTTTTTGGGTCTAGACATTGGCTTCTTCCCTCTTTTCTTTTTTTCTTCTTCCTAAGGGTAGGCTTTGTCCAACATTGCTCTTCTTTTGCTTTTTTTTTTTTTTTTTTTTTTTGGTTTAGACGTAATTTTTTTTTAATAAATTTGGGTGATTACATTTTTTTTTTTTTTTCATTTGTCATTTTTTTTAATTAGGCATAATTTTTAAATAAGGGTATATGAGTAAATTTACACAAATTCACTTTTTCCATCTCTCCACTTTTTCACTCCCAATCAAACAAAAAGGAGGGAAATTAAATTTTTTTTCATCCTCCCATTTTTCCGCCCTTCCATTATTTTCTATTCTCCCACTTTTCCACCCCTCCAACCAAACAAACCCTTAAAGAGGAGTTTTTGACATATTTAATTTTGCCATATAGATTCAAACATCTTAAGTAAGCTGCAACTCCTATACTTGAGTTGGAACAATTTCAGTGCACGAACTCTTGAGTCATCGGCTGCCTTTCTATTGTTGAAGAAATTAGATCTCTCATTTAACCATTTGAAAGGATCGTTTGCTACCGTTTAACCACTTGGTGCAACCACGACTTCTATGACTCATTTTACTTTGTGTGTGTGTGTCCTTTTGGAAGGCATCTTATATTATTTAATATACTAGTTGTTAACGTGTGTGATGCACATGAAAGTTTGACAAAAAAATATTTATATGATATGTGTTTGATTAATTTAAACTGGGAAAATTGTATTGACCTCCCTTCTAATGTTAGATTGTACAATAACCTCTTTTACTTATGTGCGGCACCTAACGTCCAAGTTCATTTGGGCCTTGGGCCATGAATTAATGATATGGGCCAAGGCAAGGACCTCTTTTACTCTTTTACTCTTTTACTTATGTGCGGCACCTCTTTTACTCTTATCTTTTCCTTCAAAACCTTGTGATATGAGAATCAAAGAAACTGTGCTTGTGCCTTGTGGACTTGTGGTGTTTCATGTTTGTGTTTTTACTGATGAGTGATGAATTGAACTGATTTGGTGATTGTGAATTAAATCTGTGCTGCGGCTGCTGCCTGTGGTGTTTTTTTTTTTTTTTTTTTTTTTTGGGCTTTTTGACTCTGTGTTTGTGACTCTTGCATTATATAGATAAAAGAGATAGATAGAGAGAGTAGAGTTTGTAGAGATAGTCAGATAGTTTTCTCTTTGTTGACTGGTAGTTGGGCATAATAATAGGGAAAAGTGGAGTTGGGCAACGGACAAGTGAAAAAAAAAAAAAAAAAAAAAAAAAAAAAAAAAAAAAAAAAAAAAAAAAAAAAAAAAGGAAGGTAAAGTTAAGAAAAGTTTTTGTTAGTAGTGTCTGTAGTGGGATTCATTGGGTATTTGGGTTAGTGGGTCAGAATTAGAAAATGGAGACAACACAAAGACACAAAACACAAAAATAAAGGAAGAGACAACACACACAAAGACATAAATAAAGGCAAACCAAACACAAAGACATTAAAGGTAGACCAAAGACAAAAAGAAAAAAATAAATCATATAATATAAAAAATTGTCACACAAATTTAAGAAAATAACGGTGATTCTTATATGATTTTTATTTTATTTGTAGATCATGAAAAAATCAACTACAATGCTTGATTTTTTCAAAAGAA
This sequence comes from Quercus lobata, assembly GCF_001633185.2. Taxonomy (NCBI): domain Eukaryota; kingdom Viridiplantae; phylum Streptophyta; class Magnoliopsida; order Fagales; family Fagaceae; genus Quercus; species Quercus lobata. The sequence goes on along the minus strand of NC_044907.1, from coordinate 3,790,087 downwards.
AAGGTTCAACTTTAAATTCTTCCGAAGTCAACGTGGAATTGCCAGTAACTAATGTTGCTATTCCAATTCTAGAAAATGTGGATGTTCCAATTCCAGAAAATGTGGATGTTCCAATTCTGGAAAATGCGGATGTTCCAATCTCTCAAACACAATTTCAAAGAATTGACCTTGATTCTTTGGATTATAGTTTATTAATACTATATGGATGTGTATTTGAAAATTTTTTTTTTTTTCGATTGTCTCTGACCCCCCCCGGCTTAAAATCCTGTGTTCATCCCTGGCCAGGGGTCCAACCTTCTCATCGACAAAAGCCCCAGCCCAAGCCCACAATAACTACTAGTCTAAACTGGGTGTTGTCCGGGTACTTGGAAAGCGGACTGCAGACGCCCCGCTGGCATGCTGCTGGGGAAACCATTTCCAGGCTCTATACACATGCCCAGTCACATCGCCATTTGAGTGCTCGACAAAACCTTAGGAAACTCCTTTGCCGAACATATTTGCTGCTATAGGAACCATTCCCAAAGCCACTAGTACCTAAAAATCCACTTAAGTTTATCGACATTGGACCTCTCTTTGCACTAAGGAAGAAGATAATGATGATCACCCCATTAACAAGGGCTATATATAAGAGAAACGAATGAATGGTAAGCGGGTGCAATTTTGGGGAGAGAAAGGAGAGAGAAAGAGAGGGTCTGAGAAGAATAAAACATTAAGAAAGAGAGAAAAGTGATCTTATTGGGTCCCTAAGCCTAGAACAACCCAAGGTAGGATACCCAGGCCCACCAGACAAATAAATTGTGAGCCCAAATAGTGATTTGGCCCAGCAAGCCCATCTTTGGAGCGTACAATTGGCGCCCACCGTGGGGCTCTCCTACAATGCCATGGTTCTAGAGGGACTCAAGCTCGAGAAAATGTCTGAAAGACGTTCGGGGGACCATGCGGACACTGGATCTATAGGGTCTTCTCGGGGGTCTAGTTAGCGAGAGCGCAGATAGAAGGAACGAGAATATAGGGAATATGACCAATAAGAAGAGATGTCTAGCACAGGAGAAGGATCATACCAAACCCAACAGACGGTCTTTGGTGCTACAGGACATAGGTAGAGGGAGGAACGAGATGAAGAGCTTGAATGGTTGCGCAGGCTAGTCAGGGGTTTGGAGCTGGAGGTAAGAGGTAGGCATCGGAGAAGAGACGGGAATGACCAACAACGGGAGGTCGGAATCGGGGGAAATAGATATGGGGAGGGATCTAATCAGTCTGGATCTCGACTGCGGCGAAGTCGTTCACATTCCCGAGAATCCCATTGGTACCGAGACCGCTCACATTCTCGGGAAAATCAAGTTAGAAATTCAGTCTCTCTAGAGGAAAGGCAACCTCGGAATGCTGCTATGGATGCCATGAGTCGTACTTTGCGAAAAGCAACTAGGTCCCCATTTTCGAACGAAATCTAGGAGGCCGAAATGCCGGACAAGTTTACCCACCCACCGTTCAATTGTTATAACAGAAAGACTGATCCAGTAGAGCATGTCAGTCATTATATTTAGATGATGTCTTTGCATACTCATAATGATGCATTGATGTGTAAGGTATTTCCTTCAAGTACCAACTGCTTTGAGGTGGTTTAACGGGTTACGGAAAGGATCCATACGCAGCTTTTCCGAGCTAATTCAGGAGTTCGGCATTCGGTTTGTGATGTGCAGCTGAGTACCTCAGCCAGTAGTCACGCTTCTTTCAATGAAAATGAGGGTGGGAGAGACCCTCCATAGTTACGCCAGCCAGTATTGGGAGATACAATGAGATAGGTGGGGATAACAAGAAGGTTGCAACAAGTACTTTTAGGATGGGGTTGCCCGAGGATTCCGAGCTACGGGAGTCGTTGGCCAAGAAGCCTCTCGAAGGCATGCAGCAGCTTATGAGACGCATCGAGGAATACAAGCGATTAGAGGATGATCAGCTGTAGAGCAAAGGTAAAGCACCAATGATGAATCGTCCCCAGCAAACTGGTTTCCCGTTCAGACCTCGGGGGGGTCTGACGATTCAAGAGCCGGCCGCACAAATGGGAGAAGTGAATGTGACGTTTAAGGAACCGATAAACAGGATTCTTGACCGGATCAAACATGAGCCATTTTTTCAATGGCCGAATAAGATGGGAGGAGACCCATCCAGGAGGAATCAGAATCTATACTGCACTTATCATTGGGATAAAGGTCATACTACCGAATAGTGCCGTGTGTTAAAGGATCACCTGGGGCAATTAGTCAAGGCCGGGCATTTAAAGGATTTCGTGTTAGACTCGGGTGATAGAATTGTAGGGCAAGATAATCAGCAAAGTGGAAACCCTCTCCCTCCCACTGTAGGGGTGATTGAAGTAATCCATGTTGCCCCGAAAAAGCTCATTAGAGGAAGAAGGAAAGGAGTGTTGACAGTAGTGCCAATAGAGGGTAACCCGGGCCAAGAGTTGCCAGGCAAGAAGATGAAGTTTACACGGGAACCCATCTCATTCGACGATGACAATTTGGAGGGGACGATGCAACCGCATGATAACGCATTAGTGGTAACTGCCCGAATAAATGGCTTCATAGTAAAAAGGGTGATGATAAACCGAGGAAGCGAGGTTGACGTAATGTATTCGGATCAGTTTAAGGGACTTAGACTAAGGAAGGAGGACTTGATGAAGCACACTTCACCTTTGGTTGGGTTCGACGGTAAAGTAGTGATTCCTGAGGGGCAAATTTCCCTTCCCGTGATTATGGGAGGGAAGGAGGTGGCAGTGATGTTTACAATAGTAAGTTCATTTTCCTCGTATACTACTATTCTGGGAAGACTGTGGATCCATTCAATGAGGGTTGTCCCATCTACACTTCATGTAAAGATCAAGTTCCCAACCGAGCAAGGTGTCGCCGTGATAAGAGGAGACCAGCAAGCGGCCAAATAGTTTCTTACTGCTGTAGTTAATTGGAAGTGGGGGAATCAAGTCAATCAGGGAGAAAAAACCGGACAACTGGTAAGGGACGAGGAGACCGGGCGGTTCGAACAGGAGCATCTTGAATGGGAAGATGAGTCCCGGAAGAGCCCTTTATAGCAATCACAAGGGCCCTGAGAAGAAACGGGGGCTGGTTGCGCTAAGGAGTTAGTAAAGGTAAAGATATTACCAGACACTAATAAATATTTTCAGGTTGGAGCGAGTATGAGTAACGAGGAAAGGATCCAAGTATTGCTGTTTCTGATTCAAAACATGAATGTTTTCACTTGGAACCCCTATGAAGTTCCTGGGGTTGATCCCGAGTTTATTGTCCATAAGCTCAACGTAGACCCCTCATATCCCCTGAAGAAGCAGAAGCTGAGAAGGTCAGCCAAAGACCATGTTGAGGCGGTAAGGCGGGAGGTAGAGAAGTTGAAAGAGGCAGGAGCAATAAAGGAGACCTTTTTCCCGAAATGGCTGGCAAATACCGTGGTCATCCGGAAGAAGAACGGCAAGTGGAGAGTTTGTGTGGACTTCACGGACTTGAACCGAGCATGCCCAAAGGACTCGTTTCCCATGCCAAAGATTGATCAATTGGTGGACGCCACTTACGAGCACCCGAGGATGAGTTTCCTGGATGCTTTTCAAGAGTACCATCAAATTGCCCTGGCCGCTGAACACCAGGAGAAAACGGCGTTCATATCCCCCGAAGCTAATTATCATTACACCATGATGCCCTTTGGGCTAAAGAACACCAGAGCGACATACCAGCGGATGATGATGAGGATGTTTCGGGATAAAATTGGGCATACGGTTGAGGTGTATATTGACGACATGGTGGTAAAGAGCAAGCAAGAGGCACGGCATGTAGAGGATCTCCGGGGGGTGTTTGAGGTGTTGTGGAAGCATAGATTGCGCCTTAACATAGAGAAATGTGCCTTTGGAGTGGGGGCTCACAAATTTTTGGGGTACTTAATCACCAGCCGAGGGATAGAGGTTAATCCTGACCAGATAGAGGTCGTGAAGCGTCTCAAGTCGCCGAGCAATCCGAAAGAAGTACAAGTGTTGACAGGGATGTTAGCCGCTCTTAATCGGTTCATCTCAAAATTTTTAGATCACTGCCATCCATTTTATCAACTTTTAAAGAAGTGGAAGGGATTTCAGCGGGATGATGAATGTCAAAAGGCTTTCCAAGACCTCTAGGAGTACTTAATGTGAGCGCCGATGTTGACTGCACCAAATCCCGGAGAGGAGCTGTTTATGTACCTCTCGGTATCTGACCATGCCGTAAGTGTAGTGCTTTTGAGAGACCGGGGAGTACAACAACCCGTGTATTATATTAGCAAGACCCTAGTTGACACCGAGACCAAGTATTTGCCTTTAGAGAAATTGGTGTTGACCCTAGTGCATGCTACCGGAAATTGCCTCAGTACTTTCAGGCTCATATCGTATATGTGTTGACCGAATACCCCCTACAGTCATTATTGAAAAGATCTGATTTTACGGGGCGAATAGCTAAATGGGGGACACGGCTTGGGGCATTCGATGTGAGGTATAAGCCGAGAAGTTTAGTAAAGGGGCAGGTATTAGCTGATTTTGTGGCAGAATTCTCTCCTAAAGGGGAAATGGTTTGTTAGTTGGAACATCTCCCGTGGAAGGTGCATGTGGACGGGGCTTCCAGCCAAGGGGTCCGGAGCCGGGATAGTCATAATTACCCTGGAGGGTATTCTCTTAGAACATTCGTTCAGATTGGGGTTTAACGCCTCCAACAACAGGGCGGAGTATGAACCTTTGCTTGCCAGATTAAGGGCAGTCTCAAGGTTAGAAGCTTGGGATGTAGAGGTTTATTCGAATTCATGGCTTATAGTCAACCAGGTACAGGGGAGTTTTGAGGCTCGAGATCCTCGGATGAAAGCGTAGTTAGAATTGGTGAAGCAGGCCATAGGTAACTTTTGCACGATGAAGGTAATTCAAGTGGCCCGAGCACAGAACAGACATGTGGACTCTCTTGCCACCCTGGCATCGTCAATTGCCAAGGATATTCCCCAACTAATCAGAGTGGAACTCGTCCCCAAGCCAAGCATTAAGGTGGCAAGAGGTGAGGGGGCTGCGAGGATCGAAGTCACAACAGTCGCAACACTTGGACCAAGCTGGATGGATCCAATCATTGATTTCTTAGCCGACGACCAAATCCCGGACAACGAGAAGGAAGCCAACAAGGCCCGTAAGGTAGTTGCCCGATATTGATTGTCCAGAGACCGGAAGCTCTATTGTAGGTCGTTCGGGGGACCGTATCTTTTGTGCTTACACCCAGAGAAAGTAGGTCAACTCCTGGCCAAGCTGTATGAAAGGCTATGCGGCAGTTATGTAGGGGGACGGTCGTTGGCACACTGAGCAATGACTCAGGGATTCTGGTGGCCCCAAATGCAGAAGGATGCCACGGAATACGTTTGAAAGTGTGAGCGATGTCAGAAGCATGCCCCTCTGATACACCAGCCTGCTGGACATTTGAACCCGATTAGTAGTCCTTGGCCCTTCGCGTAATGGGGGCTGGACATACTTGGACCTTTTCCCCGAGCAACGGACAATCGAAGATTTGTTTTGGTAGCCGCCGATTACTTCACTAAATGGGCAGAGGCAGAGGCTCTGGCCAATATCCAGGACGTAGATGTGAAGAAATTCGTATGGAAGAATATAATCATCAGGTTCGGGGTTCCAGACTTCCTTATATCGGATAACAGGCTGCAGTTTGACAGCCGAGCTTTCCGCGAATTTTGCAAAAACCTTGGTATCAAGAATAGGTATTCTACTCTAGCGTATCCCCAGGGCAACGGCCTTGCTGAGGCCGTGAACAAGGTAATTGTGAACGGCCTGAAGAGAAGGCTAGAAGGAAGGGCAATTGGGCCGAGGAACTACCCAATGTTTTGTTGGCATACCGGACAACTCCTCGGAGGTCCACGGGCGAGACCCCATTCTCTCTCACGTACAGGGCTGAAGCCATGATACCAGTCGAGGTTAATTTATGTAGTGCGTGAGTCTCAGGATTCAATGCATCCCAGAATGACGGTTAGCTGATGCAGTGCCTAGATTTACTTGAAGAATATCGAGACGTAGTGACTATAAGACTAGTGGAGTATCAACAAAATCTTGCCCGGCGTTACAATCGAGATGTAAGGGCGAGAGAATTCAACGCTGGAGACCTAGTACTGAGAAGAGTAGTAGGAAGCATGCATGATACAAATGCCGTGAAGCTAGCCCAAACTTGGGAAGGACCGTACAGAATTACAGCCATTGCAGGAGTAGAGGCATATTATCTGGAAGACATGAACAAAATACCGTTGCCCCGACCTTGGAATGCTTATAATCTTAAGAATTTTTATCATTGACCGTCCATGCACAGAAAAATGTAAGTTGTACTAACTCATATGATAACGATGCAACTTGTTCGTACCTACCCAGCGAATTCTTTTTATTCACTATGACCGATTGATAGACATGGAGGAAGCTAAGGAAATTCAAGCAGTTAAAAAATTTTCTAAGGATAGAAGTCTGCTTCTCGGTTTGATCCCTATCACCGAGCAGGTGGAAACCTTACTCAAAATTTTCTAAGGACAGAAGCTTGCTTCTCGGTTCGATCCCTATCACTGAGCAGGTGGAAACCTTACTCAAAATTTTCTAAGGACAGAAGCCTACTTCTCGGTTTGATCCCTGTCACCGAACGAGGGAAAACCTTATACAAAACTCTCTAAGGGCAGAAGTATTACAAAAATGTGTTATATTCCAAGTCGGAAACACGCCCTGTACATTAGTGATACATGCATGCCCAGAAACTTTGAGGCATGCACAAGAAGGTTAAAATATATATGCATAATCACAAAAACAATTAAGGTAACTAATCGGCAAATAAACCTAAATCAAAACTTAGCATGAGAAATCAATTACTTCATCACCAAAACCCGGTAACGTTAAGTTCAAAATCTAGAAATTAAGTATTTGTATAGTAAAAAAACCAGAAAAATAACCGTTTAGTAGCCACAGCCCGGTGACATGGGCAAACCAACTTAAAATAAAAAGCTGTTAAATGAAAGCAAATAAAGGTAAAGTAGAACAGGTTCGGCAGTCAGGAGGAAATATCCACAAGTTGCGTCTCGGAGGTCATCCCGGCTAAATGGTGCTCGGGTACAGGAGGCTAGAGATGAACATCTTCACTGTGAGGGTCGTCAATAGGAGGGTTGCTGGTTGCTTCTGTCCCAATCATCTGCATGTGGGCGTCAATCTGCTCCACCAGCTCCCTCAAGCTATGTCTCTTCCTCATCGTTTGGACCGGCTGGGTTCTGAGCAGCTAGGGCAGAATCTGGAATGGGGATCTAGCCAGGGTCCCTAAGAGAGGAGTCCTCGGGAACCCTTAAGGCCTGTAGAGCAGCCATCCAACCCTCCTGGAAAGACAACTGTCGAGCTTGCAGCACTACCAGCTCCACGCCCTTCTTTACATCAGTAAACCCCTCGTCATACCATTTGCTCTCACAAGCTTCAAGGGCCACCCGCAAATCAGCAACTTCTCCGAACAGGGTAGAATTTAGGCTTACTGCTTCGGCTAATTTCACTTCCGTTTAATTCTACCACGTCACCAGCTCCACTGATCTTTTCTCTGCCGAGGCTCGGGATTTCTCCGCAGCAGCGACCCTCTTCTCTGTTGATTCAGCAATTTTTGTTTTCTCCTTAGCTGTTTTTATGGCCTCTTCCTTGCTAGCTTTCTCCCGATCAACCTCCTTGGTAAGGTCCTTCACCCTCTCGTTCAAGATATGGGCTAGCTAAGTGGTCTGTTAAAGATAACATTATTCACGCACGGTAACTTGAAGGAACAACGAATACGGAAAAAATAAGAATATGCGCAAAAGAAAAAATAAGAGTGCAAAGGAAGAGAACTTACCGCGATAGTGTGCCATTAGAGTCTTCTCCCCATGGACTCGTTGGTCCCATTAGCAAACGCACTCACGTCCTCGAGTAAAAGGAGACCATGGACCAAGCTTTGAGCAACACGACCCCCTTCACCTTTCTCCCATGCCCAGACACTTGCACTAGCCGGGAGGGGCGTGCCATCTATCTCAAACGTAGGTTGCCATAGCTGCGTCGGTCTGGAGGATGAGGCCATATTTGTTCCAATATGGGTTGGGGGTTCCCGAATAGTGATGCCCCGAGACAGTTGGTGGGAAATTTGAACTTGACTCTCTCCCGGGCCGGTGGAGGATAGATTGGCAACCCTTTTGTAAGGTTGAATTTATTCAACCATCTAATTGGCTTTATTCCGTGCCAAATTTGCTTGTAATTCAGCATTTAGTAACCCTGTATTTAGGTGGGTTTGATGTAAGGGTAGTGAGTGAGATAGAGTGAAGATTGCTCAAGAGTGTGCAAGAAAACAGAGACTCGCGGCTGGGACTCGCGGGTGACTCGCGGCTGTAAGCCGCCAGACGCAGCACACGTGCCAAGCATGCTGGAAGGTGAATAGTCATGCAAGTTGAAGCACTACAGGACAAAACAGGACAACTGGCCATACGGTTATCTCGCGACTGGATCTCGCGACTTAGTTAAGCCGCGAGGTCAAGCCGCAAGCCACCCCTGTTTTGTTAAACCTGACGTTTCACATTCCTCTCCCACTCCAGTATAAATACCCCTATTACCCACAATTGAAAGAGAGCTTCCAGAGAGAATTTTGAGAGAGAAACCCTAAAGAAAAACCAGATTGTTTCACCCACAATCTATACCTTAGAGTCTCTTCAAATTCCTCAACTCTCTTCCTCTCCATTGTCAAATCCTTGAGAGGCATTATACCAAACTTGGTTCTCACCATTATCATCACTGTGAGACAGCTGTTTGGATTTCTGGGAAGCAATTAGGAAGGAACCAATCTTCATTGGTTGATGCTACGGTCTAGTAGCGGAATCCGGGAAGCTAGAAAAGAAAAAGGTTCGGCACAACCTTGTTGGAGCAAGAAGCTTGGAAGGCTTAGGTACATTGGGTAGATTAGGCTTGGAGGGTCTATTGCTGTCCTTGTATCCCAACTGTATTTTCTAGTGGATTGTTTACCGCTTGGAGGGCGGCGGAGAGGTTTTACGCCGAAGGCTTCGGTTTCCTCTTCGATAACACATCGCTTGTTGTCTTTGTGTTTGCATCTTCTTTCCTCTCTATCTTTGCCTTTTTATTATCTGCTGTAAATTTTATTTTGTTATGGCTTAGATAGTTTTTAACCTATTTCATATTATAGCATATGTTAAGTTTCCGCACACTAGTTGTTTGACATATTGCTTAAATTGGTTAAGTTGTAATTTGGGGGTCTAAACGTTCAAAGGTGTTTTTACACGTTTTTGAACTTTCAATTGGTATAGTGATGATGAATCACTAGGAATTGTTGAAGAATCGGATGCTGAAGAAGATGAAAGCACAGCAAATCTTCAGGAGAATTATAACTCACTCTTGGAGAAGTCGGGGGAGTACACAAGGGTGGCCAAGGCTGCTGTGAGAAAAATGAAGAAAGCTGAGGAGGACTACAAAAGTCTCCTAATCCGATATAGGGAGGCCAAATGTGAGATAGAAACACTGAATGGTGAGTTGTCCGAAGCTTACACAAAAGTGAGATTTCTTGAGAATGAGGTTGTGCAAGCAAATGCTAAAATAGAGAGGGTCACCACCAAGAAGCTAGATGATGTTATCTCATCTCAAAAGAGCTTTTCAGACAAATCAGGATTGGGATATACCGGAGGAAGTGGTTCATCTGGAAATGTCACTAAAGAAGTGAAGTTTGTAAAGACCAAAGATCCAGTTGTAGATGACCCTACTGGTGAGAAGCTCGAGGTGGAGAAGAAGAAGAATGTGGTGAACCAACGGATGCTGAATCCCCGTAATCAATCTATGGACAGGTCTGAATCTCGTGCCAAGTCACGCCCACGACCACAAAGAGGTCCTAGAGTAACTTATGTGTGTCATTATTGCGGACTTCAAGGGCATACTCGACCAAATTGCCAAAAGCTGAGAGTAAAGAATAGTGCAACTCCTCAAAGGTCAGGAGGACCTAGAAATGATAGAAGAATTTGGGCTGGTGATCAATCTAGAGATCAGAATGGTGATCCTGGAATGATGAACGTGATGAAGATGATTGGTGCGTTCACCAACTGCTTGGAAAGCTTCTCACGAAGGTTTGAAAGCCCTAACTCCTGTACCCAATCCTATAAGGAAATCACCCCAAACGCAAGTGACGTGTGGGTGAAAAGGGGTACTCATGCATAAGCATTACAACATGTCCATGCATTAATACTTCCTATACATTGTGACAATGTTTGTTTGTTTTGCTTTCTATTTTTGCTGTTGGTTGTTTGTTTGTCTACTTGTGTATATTTTTAATTTTGTCTTATCAATCTTTTTGTTTCTTGTGTCAAAAATCCAAAAATCACATAAAAAATTAGAAAATCAAAAAGCTTGATTGACTTTGTTGAGTTTTTGTCTCAAAACTTGTTTTGCCTTGTACCTTTGTGCTAATGGCTTTGTGCATTTTCGAGTATTGCTTGTTTTCATGCACTCATATCACTGTGGGAAAAATCTTAAAATCTATGTGATTGTTGTAAATAGATTTTCAAACTTGTCATGAATGATTAGTGAATGGTTATGTTAATCTTGAGACATGCATAGACTTGTGTCTATATATCTTCCCACTCTTTATTTTTGTTTTGCTAAAAAGAGCTCACCAAATATAAATCTCCAAATGAAAAAAGATATTGAGCTGCAAAAGCCTGTCGCACATTCTAGTATTCGACTAGGAAAAAGGGTAAGCGACTTTATATTAAAGAAAATGTTTATTCAAAAAGCCAAAGGCTTGTTCATTAAAGTGAAATGTCATATATCACTCTCACAATGAGAAATGATTACCTCAAAAGATCAAAAAGATCAAATGTTTTGATTGAAAGTGGAGTCAAATGTTAAGCTCCAAGTTATGTTATCAAGTTTTGTGGGAGGTCATATATACATATTTCTATAATTGAGATGGGTCACATGATCTAGTGCTAATTGTGTATGTCTTGGTTGAATTGATCATTGAAGCTTCACATTAGACTAAGGACTATCTCATTGTTGATATCCACACACAACACACAAGTTTATGTTCAATAAATGCCATATTCATTTGTGTGATTGTACTTGATGAAATGTGTTTTCACATGCTCAATCTTTGTTAATTCAAGCACAAAAAGATTTTTGAGTGTTTTAGGTGTTTTTGGAAAGTATTTTGTTTGAAAAATCTGAAAATTTCAAGAATCCAGTTTTGCCTTGTTTTGGCGGCTCAGTCGCGGGTATGTCAAGTCGCGTGCCTTAGTCACGTCTTCGCGGGTCATTTTTGGCGACTTGTTCGCGAGTGGAAGGTCCAATCGCGAGGTTTACTTAGAGATTTTCGCGGCTCAGCTCGCGACTCACTCGCGGGTAGACCTTCCAGTCGCGAAAAACACTTAGAAAAATTCTTCAAATTTTTGTCCTTGAGTGTTTTGGCGGCTTGATCTGGCGACTCGTTTCAGTCGCGAAAATCGCGTGTTTTAGAATTACAGGGGCAGTTTTTAAACTTTTTGTTTTTCCCTCGATCTTTTTGTGATTGTTCATTGTCTTTCTCATCTGCTCTTACCCATTCACACCGTGCCTCCATTTTCGATCTCCATTGTTTGCCTCTTTTCAGCTCAAAATCATCAAGTAACAGGTATGGTTTTTCTGTCTCGAACTCTTTTCTACTTGTTGTTATGGTTTTCCCTCTGGTTTATTCGCATTTGATTGTGATTTTGATATGGATTTTTAGCTCAACTATTACTCTTTGTCCATGCTTAGCTTATGGTAGTTTCTGTCTCTGTTTTGAGCTATTTTATATTGTTGGTTTTGTTCTTCATCATGAGCTTAGCTAGGGTTAGCTATTTTTTTCTGATCTGCTGTTGATGTGGTGTTTCAAAATCATCCTGTGTGGTATCCAGTTGATGTGTTGTTGAATGTGGGTTTTTTTTCAGCTGATTGTGTGGTTTATTTTGTCTACCTCTACTGTGTAGTTCAATTTGGGCCATTTGTGTCCCTCTTTGCTATTTTCGGGCCATTTTCATCCAGCTATTAGGGTTTCTTCATTGTCCCTAAATTTTCACTAACCCACTGCTAATAAAGTCTGTTGGATTATGTTCTGCCATTTCTCTTGTTCATAATACAGACTAGTCATGTCACCATTCAAGAAAGCTGCTGTGAAAGGAGGTAGTTCCAAAGGGAAGGAACAAGTAATTGATGTTGATGATTACCCGCCTCAAACAAAAGGGACTCGCTCTTCATTAAAGAGTTTCGATCCCAACAAGTTCAGATCATATGCAGCTTATCAGTCTTATGAGAATTTCTTTTTACATGCCAAACCATTACTAGAAAGAGCTTTGGATCAGTCCTCACTTCATGACACTGACATTCCGAAATGGTTTGCTCACAAGGATTGGAATTACCTTCTCTCTGATCCGGATGATGCGTATAAAGAGTTGGTAAAAGAATTTTATGCTAACACAATTGTGGAAGGAGATGAACTTAAGTGCTGGGTTCGGAAAAAGAGCTTTTCTGTCTCTCCTACATATCTGGCAGAAATTCTTCACATCAACAGACCAATTTTCCGACATTCACCGGTTTATGATGATCTCTGTCCTGATGAAGAGCTTCTCAAAGAAAGTCTTGGTCAAGACTTGGAGTTCTCACCCAATTGAAAATCCATCAGTGTTTCCTCTCTTTCTCTAAAACTGAGAGTGCTTACAATTGTGATGTTTCACAATTTGTACCCTTTATCAAGCACTGGGTATATGAACCTCGGACGTGCTTTGTTTCTTCATGATCTAATCTCTGATGTGGAAATAGACATCTGTGCTCATATCTTTCATGTTCTGCGCAAAACGGTTCTTCGAACTGAGTCTCGGATATGCGTTCCTTTCTGCAGTCTTATTTCACGGATCTTGAAGCTCAAGGGTATTTATCCAACGGTAGATGAATCTCCTATCTCAAAACCAAGTCCAATCAACATGCGTACATTCAATGCAAGCATTGGACATAGTCAGAAGAGAGCCAAACCAGAAACTTCTACATCTCACAATGGCTCTCATTTCAGCACTCTCTCCCTAGATGAGAAACTTGATCGCATTGTATCCTCTGTCCACGAGTTGAATACAAAGATGTTTGAACTCACAGCTTCTCTACACCATCAAAGCACTCGATGGGATATGAAGTTTACTTCTCTTCAAACTCAATTGGATCAAATTCAGAGAAAGCTGGAAGAGGATGACTAGCCTATTCCATGACAAAAAGGGGGAGTGATAGGCATGATCAGAGGGGGAGAATATTACCTAAGGGGGAGTGTCTTTACATTCTTCTTCGGTTTAAGTTTTCACTTTAAGTTGTTATATTATGTTTTGTAAACTGTTATTCAGGATTTTTTTGTGTTTGTACCCATGTGCTTTTGTAAGCTTTTAGGGTTAATGTTTTATGCATAGTTTGTAGACTTTATGGTATGTACCTTGCTTATTGCAGCCTTTATGCTATGTTGAAATCAGTACTCTAATCTAAATGTCTTGCATTTTGGGTTATGTACTGTCACTCTTGTGCCCTTGTAGGATTGTTCCTAGATGCATATACCTTGTGTGTTATGCATTGGTTGAGTGTTGAGCATACAAGTGTCTTGCCTTGTGCTTGTTAACTTGTATGTCCTTGTGTTCATTCCAAGTATGAATGAGCACTGTGATCACTACCTTGCGGTGTTCACTTGGTTGATCAAGCCATGGTTTGTTTCTTAACTCCATCTTTGCTTGATCACATATTGTCTGTTTCATATGCATTTATAATTTTCTGCTTACAATGATCATGGTGTATTGTTGTGTTTCAGGAGTATTATGTTCATATGATTCAAGTGCTTCACAGCTTCTAGAGTTAGGTGTGAGTGAGTTTTGTTCAACTGTTCCCAACTCACATGTTAAGTCTAGAGTCTGTTTTAGGGTTTTGTCAAGGAATAGCCAAAGGGGGAGATTGTAAGGTTGAATTTATTCAACCATCTAATTGGCTTTATTCCGTGCCAAATTTGCTTGTAATTCAGCATTTAGTAACCCTGTATTTAGGTGGGTTTGATGTAAGGGTAGTGAGTGAGATAGAGTGAAGATTGCTCAAGAGTGTGCAAGAAAACAGAGACTCGCGGCTGGGACTCGCGGCTGTAAGCCGCCAGACGCAGCACACGTGCCAAGCATGCTGGAAGGTGAACAGTCATGCAAGCTGGAGCACTACAGGACAAAATAGGACAACTGGCCATACGGTTATCTCGCGACTTAGTCAAGCCGCGAGGTCAAGCCACAAGCCACCCCTGTTTTGTTAAACCTGACGTTTCACATTCCTCTCCCACTCCAATATAAATACCCCTATTACCTACAATTGAAAGAGTGCTTCCAGAGAGAAGTTTGAGAGAGAAACCCTAAAGAAAAACCAGATTGTTTCACCCACAATCTATACCTTAGAGTCTCTTCAAATTCCTCAACTCTCTTCCTCTCCATTGTCAAATCCTTGAGAGGCATTATACCAAACCTGGTTCTCACCATTATCATCACTGTGAGACAGCTGTTTGGATTTCTGGGAAGCAATTAGGAAGGAACCAATCTTCATTGGTTGATGCTACGGTCTAGTAGCGGAATCCGGGAAGCTAGAAAAGAAAAAGGTTCGACGCAATCTCGTTGGAGCAAGAAGCTTGGAGGGCTTAGGTGCACTGGGTAGATTAGGCTTAGAGGGTCTATTGCTGTCATTGTATCCCAACTTTATTTTCTAGTGGATTGTTTACTGCTTGGAGGGCGACGGAGAGGTTTTACGCCGAGGGCTTCGGTTTCCTCTTCGATAACACATTGCGTGTTGTCTTTGTGTTTGCATCTTCCTTCCTTTCTATCTTTGCCTTTTTATTATCTGCTGTGGATTTTATTTTGTTATGGCTTAGATAGTTTTTAACCTATTTCATATTATAGCATATGTTAAGTTTCTGCACACTAGTTGTTTGACATATTGCTTGAATTGGTAAAGTTGTAATTTGGGGGTCTAAACGTTCAAAGGTGTTTTTACACGTTTTTGAACTTTCACCTTTGTCTCTTACATTACCACTTGGAAGGAAGAGGAGGTGGAGGATGAGCAGAAGGAGTCGGGCCATGCCCTTAAGGTGGCTGCTGCTGCTGAATGGCTTGGCTTGCCCAAGGAATAAAACGGCTGACGGTCAAGGTCCTTCTGGTCACCATGTCTTCAAGAACAGAGTGTGTTCTGAAAGAGTCACTAGATTCTGCGGCTTCTTATGCAGCTACTTGAACTGGATTCTCGGGTTCTGCTAGTACAACTTCACGCTGAACAGCCTCGTGAGCAAGTACCCGGAGATATTTAGATGCTGCTTCGGCTAATTCGTCCCTATTAGGCGCAAGTTCATCCGAACAGGTGTACCCCGGGCCGAGGTCTCGGGCTTCGCCTACAGTAAAGTTGGGAGGAAGAAAGCTCATGTGTCGAATATCTATGTAAGAAAGGAGCGGACTATTAACAATGAGGGCTTGGCTGAAAGGTTGCCAAGTGGAATACACCGAATCCACGCTGAGAATAAGGTAAGACGCACGGAGTTGCCCGTCCCGGTGCATAAAAATTTCGGACCTTAGCACAAAATTCAGGTCCAAATCATGAACCATTCTAATATCCTGGGTGAACACTGAACCATCTGCAGCAAAGGGGGAGGGATGTCACCGACAAACCAATTGCCGTGCACCCGGATATATTCCCCAACAGGATTCCTATTAGAGTTCGGCAAACATGAAATCAGCTGTAACCTTGTATCTCTAGTCTTTAAGTAGTAATTTGATTTCTTCTTTCCACAAAGGCTGTACATGTGGTTTATGTCATGGTGGTCTAGTTGCAAACCAAATGTTTGGTTTAACCTACCCACACAACTCACTACCCGGTAAAAGTTAGGGGGAAGTTGGTCGAGACTCAATCCATAGTATCTAAGGGTGCTAAGTAAAAGTGGGTCTATGGGAAACCTAACCCCGCCCTCAAGGATTGACATCAATGGGAAAAAGGCCGTGCTTGCCCCTCTGTGGAGGTCGATCTCATTTTCATGGCAATACGCCATCTCCACATCATCAGGGACACTAAAGCTTTGCCTAAAAGCGACTAAGGGCGCTCCGGTATTCAAAAGATAAGCAAAACCCATTCTAAGCCTGGAAATTAGAAAGAGCTCTGGGGAGGGAAATAAAAGCAAAGGAAAGGGGAAGAAGACTTACTTCTAGCTCTAAGGGAGAGGAGGATTCTGGGTTAGTGGACTGAAACGCAGGTGAATGCTCAGCAGAGAGAAATTTTGGAAGAACAGAGAATGAAAAGTGAGAAAATGGATTATGGAGAACTATTTATAAGAGCTAAGGAAAAGCATCGGTTAGTGAGCAATAATTAACATTAATTAGCAATGATGAAGTAAAAGGGAGTGACCTTAGAAATACCGAGAGCAATCAACAGGCGCACCTCGGTTTGCGAATCGCCAAGTAATAATGACGACAAAATCAGAAGGTCTGAAGCAACGCGCCTTTTGAGAAGTGCATTTATGGACCGCTGTAACCACCCAAAATGCACCCGTTGGATTTCTCGGGCAAAGCACTGCCTCTTTGACTCCTTGATTCGTCCCCGGGAACCAAGGACGAATCAAGGGGGGCTATTGTGCGGCACCTAATGTCCAAGTTCATTTGGGCCTTGGGCCATGAATTAATGATATGGGCTGGGGGTCCAACCTTCTTACCAACAAAATCCCCAGCTCAAGTCCACAATAACTACTAGTCTAAACTGGGTGTTGTCCGGGTACTTGGAAAGCGGACTGTAGACGCCCCGCTAGCATGCTACCCGGCAAACCATTTCTGGGCTTTATACACTTGCCCGGTCACATCGCCATTTGAGTGCTCGGCAGAACCTTAGGAAACTCCACTGCCGAACATATTTGCTGCAGTGGGAACCATTCCCAAAGCCACTCGTACCTAAAAATCCACTTAAGTTTATCGACATTGGACCTCTCTTTGCACTAAGGAAGAAGATAATGATGATCACCCCCATTAACAAGGGCTATAAATAGGAGAAACGAATGAATGGTAAGGGGATGCAATTTGGGGGAGAGAAAGGAGAGAGAAAGAGAGGGTCTGAGAAGAATAAAACATTGAGAAAGAGAGAAAAGTGATCTTATTGGGTCCCTAAGCCTAGAACAACCCAAGGTAGGATACCCAGACCCACCAGACAAATAAATTGTGAGCCCAAATAGCGGTTTGGCCCAGCAAGCCCATCTTTGGAGCGTACAACTTACAAAATAAGTTGCACTCACCTCCCCTACACCTTAACACCATTAAATCCACTATGGAAATGGATATATTTAAGCTTTTTACTTTCACTTTTTATTTGAAATTCCCATTTTACACTCACTTAAAAATGGTAAAATTTCCTTTTTACCCTTTACTCACTTCTATATTTCTGTGTGTATCTTGATATGTTTTGCAATTACTACTTCATGTTCTATCATATTGATCACTTTTTGTCAATTTACATACCTCTAAATTTTATTTTTATTTAGAGTTAGGTAAACTAAACAACTTCGAGCAATTGTATTTGGATGGTTCATCGATTGATAAAAGCTTTCTTCATAAAATTAGAGTTATGACTTCTCTTAATGTATTGTCAATGAGCGGTTGTGGACTGAAGGGCACCTTAATTACCTGCCCAAGGTAGGTGTTTTTTCACATTAATATTGCTTAGACTAATTAGAATAGTTTCTTTAAAAAAATTATAATTACAATAGTAGAACCTAATAACTAATTTGCAGGCTGGTGTGAACATAAGAAGCTCCAAGAGTTAGACCTCAACGACAATAATTTGGAAGGGAGACTACCTTCATATATGGCAAACTTGACATCACTTGAGTTGAGTACCTTTCTTTCTCAAATAACAACTTCTTGATCCCATCCACATTTTCCTTCATTTTCAACCTCTCAAATCTGAAGATCCAATCATGTGATAACAATATATTAGCTCTGGAACCTACTCTCTTACTTGGATGCAAACTATACTGGACCTGGATCCAGATTCTGTATCTTGAGACCATAAATTATTACTGCCTTTTGCCAGGTAAGTAATGACATTCTGATATTAACTACACTTTGGAACTTGTTTTATATGTTCCATTTTTAATATAAATGTTTTCTGATTAGTTCAGTTGCATATTTATGGTATATGATATCTTACATTTATGCATTTTCCTTCTTATGCTTGGCGCTTTCTCATGCTATTGTCTGCTTTGTCTAGATATTTCCTATTATACATGTCAGGAGTTGGGTCTTTTATAGTTGGACGTGTCTAACTTATTATGCCTTAAATCATGTTCCACGAGTATTGATTTGTTAATATCTGAACATAAGGAACTACTATATATCATAGGGGTAAATTACTGTGCTTAAGAGTCCCAGAGTATGCTATTTCAATCACAATATGTATAGTCACAACAACAGAAATGGATGTAAATATTTTGCCATTTTGGTTCCCATGTTACCTGTGTGAACAATGATGTTATTTGTTACTTCATTGCAACAGTTTGTCTACCATGATTACTCAGCTTTAAATTTCATTTTAAACCCAAGTATTAGATGGAAATTTCACTTCCAGAATTTGGAAAACTTATACCACACTTGCCAAACTAGCTGGTCTTCTAGAAACTAGCTATCGTCCAACACTTTGAAATAGCACTTTTCTAATATGTTTTTCTTGGTATACACTGCCTATTTTGATAAGTACTTGTGGAATAAGATTAGTTATTGGAACCTGGGTACAGCCACCTAAATTCTTAATATGCTGGGCCCTGGGATTGCTTAATTTGATTTAGTTTGTATATGTGAGTTTCCTGTTTTGCAGCCCTGCTCAATTCTAGTTAGTTCAAGTGCTAAAATTTATCTGCCTTAATGAAACTAATCGTGTATCTCATGTTAATATTTCTATAGCTTAAGCTTCTGAAATAGCATACAACTTGCTTGAATATTGTTTTCTTTACAGGTAGGCATAACTATTGCAGCTCGCAAATATGATTTTACTTCTGCAGCACCTTTCCAAACGTCCGACATCATGAATCTCCAACCTGTAGTGAAACATTCAGTTCCCTTATGTTCAGAAGCCAAGGATCTTCTGGAAACGGGTAAAGTCCAATTGGCTGAGGTATGATTTGTGATTTACTCTATTGTTGAGATCCTTACATGAATATGTATTGTCTAGTCAACAGAATGCCACATTAATCATAAAAAAACTTACAATCCCAAAAATAATTTAGGATCACGAATTTGGTGGCAATTGTGATATTCATCTTGAGTATAATAATGCTCGGTCAAATTGGTTTAAATTGAATCAACATTGGTTTTAAGCTATTATTTACTATTGAAAAAGCATATAATGCATTTTGGAGTTATTTGAGTCTTTAAAGGAGTTTTTCCAGGGCATCTGTTAAGATAGAACGTACACTAGGTAGAACCAGTCGAGATAGATTTCATGAAAACTTACACACGACTACCTATTGCAGAAAATTAAAAATTCTACTCAGTGATTGTCGTCATGACTTTTTATTTCATATTCTTGTATGGAAAGATATGTTATTTAGTTGAGTGACTCTTTGTGCCAGGGAATGCTTAGTGAAGCCTACACATTATTTTCTGAGGCATTTTCAATACTTCAGCAGGTATGTTATTCCACTATTTTGCCCTCTTTGAGTTCCTTTGGTATGGTTTATAAATTTTTTTTTTTTAATTGAGTTGCAGGTTACTGGACCAATGCATTGGGAAGTTGCAAATTGCTGTCGGTAGACATCTCAACTAAAATGATTCTGCATATTTGTTGCTAATATTGTTTGGTTGATCTTAATGATATAAAAATTTATGCATCTTGTACTTTGATTTTGATCATAGCTGTCAGGCACTAATGTTCCCTTGCAAGACATGACTGATTATAAAATTATGCATCTTTAAATTAGCTATTATTTGGTTACAAAATTGATTTTCAATTCATTGATGTAAGGGACGGATTTTGGGGCCCAAGCCCAGCGAGTGAGCGATTCTGGCCCAAAAGACCCTCAACAATGAATTTGTAGAGAGTGGGCTTGAAAGGTATGACCTTAGGCATAGGTGAGCGGTTTGGTCATAGTTCCTCCGGGAAAATGTTGTATGGGCTAGCTCCGCCTCTTTAGCTCAAAAAACTCTCCCCCTTTTATACTGGTGTTCCATTCCCCTTTTTGCGTCCACATGTTAATTTTTCCTTTTTGGGGAGCAGTCCTGTCCAGTCGACCCATATCTAGAGTGGTTGGGAGTTACTGGAAAAAGCGCATGGGCATGGGTTTGAGTATGGGCTTGTCAGACGCCGAATTCCGTGTTACTGTGTTGGCAGCTTTTTTCCTTGCCCTGTCCCTACACTCAGTTCGTTCCTTTCTTTGGGCATTTAGTGAAGTGCCGAGCAGGAGGTCGTCCTCGGCCATGGCTCTCCTCTTCTTGGGCCGTGGACCCTAGGATAAACTGGGCCTGGGCCAGGGCCACAATTTCTTTGGCCCCACAATTGATATGCACTTATGAAAGTAAAACAGATCAATATGACAATTTGTTTATGATTTTCTTTAGCTTGACTGGTGTTCCCCTTCTTAACTTTTCAGGTATCTTGCCATGGTTTTGTATCATGCAGGAGACATGGCTACAGTGGCGGGGCCACGTTATGGTCAGGGTATTCCCAGGAACACCTTGACTTGAAAAAAAAAAATTTATATATAATAATTAAATTTTTTTTATTTGTTTACCCTTAAAAAAAAAAAAATAAAACAAAAAAAATAGATTAATCAAGAAAAAAAAAAAAAAAAAAAAAAAAAAAAAAAAAAAAAAAGCCCAAAAAAATTTCAACTAAAATCTGAAAAAAAAAAAAAAATTGTAACAAAGCAAAACAACGGACGGCCAGCCCAACATCAAGCCCACGGCAAGCCCAACAGAGCCCAACAGATTACAGAGAAGCAAACCCGCCCAACAGATTACAGAGCCAACAGATTACAGAGAAGCAAACCCACGGATTTTTAAAAAAATAAAATAAAATAAAATAAAAACCCAAAACCCCAATTCAGAGAAGATCACCAAATCAAAAACCTCAAATCGGTAAATCAGTACATCAGAAATCACTAAAGCTAAAGCAAACCTAAAAACAGAGCAACAGAGCAAGTGAGCAACACCTCCCCTCAGAAGTTAGATCGGTCCAGTCGCACTGTTGCAGTCCAGACTCCAGCACATCGTCACCCGACTCGACTCGCCCCTCATCGAAGATCGGTCCAGTCGCAGTCTAGAGCACATCGTCGCTCATCGGAGATCGCTCGCACATCGCGTCGCACATCACTCGACGGTCACTACGCTACCTTAGCCTCAGCCTTCACTCTTCTGGCCTCCCCGCTCGGCTGCTCCGGTGCTCCCTCAAGGTATTTCTCTCACTTTTTCTCTCCGACTCTCTCTCTCTCTCTCTCTCTCTCTCTCTCTCTCTCTCTCTCTCTCTCTCTCTGAAATCTGAAATGAAATGAAGCTGTGTCTTAGAGTGCCTCTCTCTCTCTCTCTTTTTTCTTTAAGAGTAACTTTAAGTCTTTATCGGAGTGATTGGCTGAAGCAGTGAAACTTTTAAGTTTATTAACATTTTGCCTATTTTTTGACTTTTTTAATTTGGTTTTATCTTATGATTCTTATCCGTTGGTTGGTGTGTGTTGGTGTTGGTAAGTTGGTTAGATATTGCCTTTTAATGTAATGTTATTGTGATTTGTGATTGTGAAATTTTCTGATTGGCAGCTAGCTCATTATCCTAATAATAAATAATTTAATTAATCAATACATTATAAAAGACAAACAAATTAAATTATGTTAGTCTAAATAATAATTAATAATTTTATAATTAATGAAACAATAATATAACAAATTATAGTTTATAAAAGGCAAACAAATTAATAAAACAACTAAACAACAATAATTAATAATTTTATTAATATTTCAAACGAACTTATAGTTTATTGTAAGCAACCTTTGTTCATTTATTTTCTTTTCATTTTTTTTTTCCTTTTGAGGTTTTTGGATGTACAAAATGCAAATTTGTTTTGATTTTAAGAACATTTTTTTTTTAAGCACAAACTTCATACCGGCCAAATTTTGAATTTCGGTCGGTATTTACCGAAACGTCCCAAAACACTTGAAATAGACTGAAATGACCCGAAATTTTTTCAAAGTAAAATAGGAATACTTTGGATAAAATTCCTGGAGTCGCCACTACATGGCTGGTGCGATAATGCAACAGCACAAGGAACTGATAATAAATGAACGGTGCCTAGGTTTGGACCACCTTGACACTGCTCATAGGCATGCTCTTCTATTCTTTTCTTTTGTTTAATGCATTGAGGTGTTTGGATGGTATCTGTCAATTTGTAATGTTTGGTGATATAAACTCATTGAACGTAGTTATTTACTTATCCCATAAAAAAAATTTAAAAAAAAAAACAATTACGGACGTGGTTATTTCAATTACCACAAGTTACTATTTCAAATATTAGCCAATGAGCTTTTTCTCAAATGACTCCTTTCGTTCTAAGTGCAAGTTGGAGGGTGAGGTCATGAGTTCAAGACCCACTTTATGTGTACATAATTTACCAAAAAAAAAATAAGAATTCTCATATAGTGTCTGTTTGGCAAGATTATTTTTGCCAACTTATTGTACTATTCAGCTTATTTTTACTATTATTCATGGGTTCCACTATACTTTTTGGTACTATTCATGGGTTCTACTGTACTATTTCAACTAATTACATTTATCTACAGTACTTTCAACAAAAAAATTTTAGTTTCAGTAAAATAAATGGATCCTAGACAGATTCATAATGAAATCAAAGTGGATGCAGTTTTCAGAATGAGTTAGAAAATCATGTGTAACATGAAATAGATTTGTTTCTATGTATTACTTATCAGAAAAAGAAAAGAAAAGATTTGTTTCTATTTCTGTGTATTAACAGGAGAAAATTTTGTTTTCTCTTTGGCGTCCAAGCAACCCTTTGATTTATAGTGACCCAAAAAGGGGGGTCTTGCATTCCATGGAATCCCACATCGCCTAGGGAAGCACATGAGAATGTGTTTATAAGAAATGACCTCCCTTCAATGTGCAGAGACTTTTTCCCCAACGCAACCTAGAGGAGAGCAAAACCATGAGGGGGTATGGGCCCCAAAATGGACAATATCTACACAGTTGGGGCGGGGCTGTTACAGATGGTATCAGAGCCATGCCCTAGTCGGAAGTGTGGGACCCACACGCAAGGACGCGTGTGCCCGTAAGGGGGGTGGATTGTAGTGACCCAAAAAGGAGGGTCATTTGCTTGATTGTGTGATGTGTGTGGGTGTGTGATGAGTTCCATATCGGATATTTACTAAGTTGAACTGGGCTTTATTAACAACTACAAGGAGCCTCAATTGTGACTAGTCTTTTTGAAGTATAGCGCAGATGTGACTAGCGCTTTTCCTTGGGTCGTTACATATGGTATCAAAGTCGGCCCAGTAATCTCATGTGGGCTCAGAGACACTACCCCACAAAGTGGACCCTAACGAGGACGTTAGGGATTTAAGTAGGGGAGATTGTGATAGCCCAATTTGATTAATTGTGTGATGTGTGTGGGTATGTGATGAGTCCCACATTGGGTATTTACTGGGTAGATCTAGGTTTTATTGACAATTACAAGGAGCCTCAATTGTGACTAGTCCTTTTGAGGTCTAGCGCAGATGTAGCTAGCGCTTTTCCTTGGGTCATTACAGATGGTATCAGAGCCATGCCCTAGTTGGAAGTGTGGGCCCCACACGCGAGGACGCGTGTGCCCGTAAGTGGGGTAGATTTTAGTGACCTAAAAAAGGGGGTCTTACATTCCATGAAATCCCACATCATCTAGGAAAGCACATGAGAATGTGTTTATAAGAAATAACCTCCTTTCAATGTGTAGAGGCTTTTTCCCCAGCACAACCTGGGGAAGAACAAAACCATGAGGAGTATAGGCCCCAAAGTGGACAATATCTACACAGTTGGGATGGGGCCATTAACTCTTACAGTCACATAGAGATCTAATTCTTGGTTAACTGCAGTTTTCGCAATATGGCTCTTTTCTACCATGGACTTAACCAAACAGAACTTGCATTACGGCACATGTCTCAGGCATTGCTCTTGCTAAGCTTGTCATTAGGCCCAGATCACCCTGATGTCGCTGCAACTTTTATAAATGTTGCAACAATGTACCAAGACATTGGAAATATGAACACAGCTCTTTGTTATCTGCAAGAAGCTTTGAAAAAAAAATTGAAAGGCTTCTAGGTGAGGAACATATCCAAACTGCTGTATGCTATCATGCTCTTGCCATTGCATTCAATTGTGGTACCAAGACATTGGAAATATGAACACAGCTCTTCGTTATCTACAAGAAGCTTTGAAAAAAAAAAATAAAAGGCTTCTAGGTGAGGAACATATCCAAACTGCTATATGCTATCATGCTCTTGCCATTGCATTCAATTGTGTGGGTGCCTTCAAGCTTTCTCACCAGGTATGTGCCTTAGTAAAATTTAATTTTTATAATTGGGATACAATTAATTATAATTCACTAATTATTGCCTTTGGCATGCCAGCATGAGAAGAAAACCTATGATATACTTGTCAAACAACTTGGTGAGGAGGATTCAAGGACACGGGACTCCCAAAACTGGATGAAAACATTTAAGATGCGTGAGTTACAGGTAATATAAGATCTCCTTGAGTAGATGTGAACTTGTGATAGAATTTCTTGGACAGTTGTTTTGTGTTCTTAACAAGATTTTGTATTCCCTTTTGGTTTTTGAATTTTGTAAACCTTGTTTGACAGATGAATGCACAAAAGCAAAAAGGCCAAGCTTTGAATGCAGCTTCTGCTCAAAAAGCTATTGATATTTTGAAGGTACTTTTGTTTCTACTTATTTGGTCTGGACATTTTCATCTTTATCCAAGATGAAAGGGAAGGGATCAGATCTCAGAACCGGTTCTGCTTGATAGATATAAATGCTTTCCTGCGCTCATGCTTTTTTCCTTTTTTGCACGGTCTGTTTCTCATTCTCTGTATGGTGTCTACAATCCCTACATTTCTGGTTTTGTGTTCTTAAAAACCAGGTCTTTTTATCCTGGTACTACAGCATAGCGTATTAAAATCCCTTGATGGATTCCTTTCCAAATTATTTTTTTTTTGTTAAAAGAAAAGGGCTTTAAATACACTGTCAACTCCTAAAGTTTAGTACACAAGAAATTTTTTATTTTTTATTTATAATTCTAGCGCACAACAAATTTTAGCCCCTGAAGTTTAAAAATGTTGCTTTTACTCAGATGATGCGACCAAATTAAAAATTGACATGTCATCACTCAATTAGACACATTAGGGACTAAAAGTGATCACTTTTAAACTTTAAGCTTTCCAGGGACTAAAAAGGATTTCTTTAAGTTTGTAGGGGATAAAATCTAGCACTTAAAACTTTAGGAACAAAATTGTTCATGGATTAAAGTTTAGGGATTAACAGTGTATTTTGGCCAAAGAAAAAAAGGAAAAAGTAAGAATTGCGAAGAGCTTTGTAGCTCAATTGATACCTTTTAGTGTTTTTAACGGAGATATCCAAGGTTCATATTTCCCACCCCCAAGTATTGAATTATCAAAAAGAAAAATTGAGAACTGTAAAACGCTTCTAGGTGTCAATCAAGTGCTTGTTTCTTGCTTGGAGCTGTCCTAACTTCCCTAAAAGATATATTGTTTCTTTTTTGGTGGGTACTTAGAATTTCTCATTTGATATTTGATGTTGCATGACAGGCCCATCCTGACTTAATACAGGCATTCCAAGCTACTACAACAGCTAGAGGGTCTGGGGGTTCAGGAACCTCTGTCAACAAATCTCTTAATGCTGCAATAATTGGTGACAATCCTCCTCGAGGGAGGGGAGTTGATGAAAGAGCTGCCCGTGCAGCAGCTGAAGTCAGAAAGAAAGCTGCAGCTAGGGGCCTCTTGATACGTCCACATGGCGTTCCGATACAAGCTATGCCACCACTTACTCAACTCCTCAATATTATCAATTCAAGTATGACCCCTGATGCGGCAGAAGGTGGGGGAAACTGATGGAGTGAAGAAGGAAGCCAATGGCCATCCTTCAAATGGCCCAGTGGATTCCAAAAATGATGAATTGACATCATGGCAAGAAGATCAGGCTCCTGTTGGATTGGGCACAGGCTTAGCAGCATTGGATGCCAAGAAACAAAAAGCAAAAGCCAAAGCTGCTGCTTGAATTGTTGCACAGTTGAGATTACGCTGATCGGTAAGAAAACCCCTTATTTATTTATGAGAATTGGAATGATTTCCAATATGGCATCAGAGTCTTTTGTTTTGTTGTTTGAGTGATGAACAATCCCGTTTATCTGTGGATCTCAGAAGCTATAAAGGGTATTGAGATGTGCCCGTTGACTGACAGGTATTCCTTTTCGTTTTAACCAATAATCAGGGTCATTTACTCCGGAGATCATGCCAACCAATAGATTAAATATATTCTTCTATGTATTGACTGAAGAATGAACTTGTCAGTTTTCCTATCTTTTGATTTTTAATTAAATTTTGAGCAATTTTGGGGCGTCATGTGAAAGCATTTCAATGTTTAATATGTAAAACAGTGTTAATTTCCCTCAAAAATGAGATGAGCTTATTTCCTTTGTTTGAGAATCAGCTCTCTTTTTGATTCTCTGTTTTGTATAGTTTTAGAAATCATTGTTTTGATGAAGAAAATCCTCCATTCATTGGAAAATTTTACTCAACTGAAATTGAGTTGGTACTCCAAATCAATAAAAACTAGTTACCTAATTCCAAAATATGACATAAGTTCAATAGGCAACTTTTCAACTCCTAATGTAGCACTCATTCAAACCAATAGCAACAATCACATTCGTAGCACTCATTCAAACCATTAGCAAAAGTCACATTCGTAGCAACAGTAATAAATTAAGAACAATCCCTTTTAGCAAATATGATGAGTATTCATCATTTAAAATAAAAAAAATAAAAAAAAAAATTCTTAGAGATGCCTTGTGGGAAGAAATTAAAGCCACATTTGCGAGCAATTTTAAAAGCTGATATTCCAGGGTTATTTTCCTTTTAAGAGAGATGCACAATGTGATCACCTCTATGTATAGAAAATTATCTTTTTAGGTTGTCTCATTGTTGCATGTCTCTTACAGCATGTGGGTTCTCAGGTGGGGACAAACAAATATGAGAGGAGTAGTCTTTTGGTTGAAAAAAATATAAAATAAAAACTCTCAAGGGGTGGGTGGAAATATATGATAGGGTGCGAAGTCTTCAACTATCGCGGTCTAGGTTATCTCAAATAATGCAAAGTTCTAGACAAGTATTAACTATGAAACACTCTCCAAGAAGGTAAGATGCAAATTTACTTTTAAATTTCATGGATCTTATAAAAAAAAAAAAAAAAAAAAAGTCTTCATATCCTGGAAAATTATTAAGTAATCATGATGTATATATGAAACACTTTTCTGGAAGGCAAGATACAAATTTAGCTTTAAAATTCATGGTTCTTATAAAGAAAAGCCTCCATATTATGGAAAATTTATTAAGTAATCATGGTGTATAATTGATGTAGCACTTCAAACCAATAAAAGCACCTTGTCTAATTCAAAAATATGACATAACAACAAACAACTTTTCAACTCTTCTCCACTATAACTTTCCACTGATACGTATCTTTAGCAAAAGTCACATTCATAGAAACAATAAGAAATTAATAACCTTGTTTAGTTTAATATAAATGATGAGAAACTTTTTATTTAAAGAGAAAAAAAAAATCCTAGAGATGCCTTATTGGAGGAAGCTATGCCATGTTACTTTTGTGGGAGATCAGTGACGCATACAGTCAAATTATCTTATAAGACAGTCTTATTATGGTGTACCTTTCTTTTTTTCTTTTTTTTTCAAGCTTTTTGATATACAAAATTACTGATTATATTTTTAAATTTAAGTTTTTCTAACATCTACTTTTAACATTTTTCAAATGATTTTTTTATTTACCTTAAATAAAGTGATACATGGTGAAAACAAAATTGACATCTAATTTCCAATTTGATTATGAGAGAGAGAGAGAGAGAGAGAGAGAGAGAGAGAGATTATTTGGTGTACGGTCATGTGAAAGATTGGATGGCTAATATTGACATTTCCATTGTGTGGGAGAGGGACATATAAAAAATTGAAATCTAAAGTCGTTATGAGAAATTAACTTTAATGATAATTTGATGCATTCATATGATTTTATTTTTGTTAAAAAGTTTAGGATTTTAAATGAGTTGGATTTTTATTATTCCCACCATTTTAGAGGCCTTCTTGAAGTGAGGGAGTTCACATTTTTTTAATTATAAAAAATAATTATTAATTTAAAATTTTTGCCACCCTAGGCAATGGCTTAAGTGGTCTTGCCCAGGGTCCGTTTGGATTGAGCTTATTTTTGTTGAAACTGAAAACACTGTAGCAAAATAATTTTTAAATGTGTGAATAGTATCGTGTGACCCATTTTTAATGAAAAAGTTGCTGAAAAGTGATATTTGTGGTTCCGTGAACAGTGCACAGATATACCATTCATGGTTGAAAAGTCAATATTTGCGGCTACTGTTCATGAACAGTAGCCGCATTACTGAAACACGTGAAAAAAAAAGCCGGAAATGAGTAAACACAAACGCAAAACGTAAACGTTGAATCCAAACCGGTACAATGTATGTCAAAGTCTTCAACTCTTGTAGTCTAGGTGCAAAGTTCATAATACTAGTGATATGCTTACCAAAAAAAATTAATACTAGTGATATAGACTAGCATTTACTATGAAACAATTTCCAAGAAAGCACTAAATATGAATTCATAAAAGGTAGTTAATTTGATGAGGACTAAGGTCTTGGCATTTTTAGTTGAGTCCAAGTCTTCAAAAAGAGGGAAAAGTGAAGGGATGGCCTAACAATTGCCCCAAAAGTCTTTGGCCTTAATTTTCTTGAGTTTGGGTGTTCTCAATTAATGTAAAGCTAGTAGTATCAATAGACTAGTCATAATGAAACATTTTCCAAGATAGTACAAGATACGAAATTAGGATCAGCAACATTCAAACCAAAGACTTTGGCCTCTTCTTGAGTGTGGTCTTCTTGAGTAGGACGAAAGAAAACAAATCACCGTGTGTATGGAGAAATTCAGGAAAAGAAAACTTAGATTAGTTGGGACGTTTTTGTTTTTAGGTGGTGGGTGGTGTTAGTTTTGTTCAATTAGATTTTAATGGGTGCTTTGGTTGCTGGGAGAAACAGAGAATAGCTCTCTTACAGCTCAAAGCTTCCATGATCAAGTACAGATGAATATAATTTTACATCTTGGGACTCAAGCAAAAACATTATGAAATGATATTGAAATCAACAAAAAGTCAAATCTCTTGTGTGAAAAATCTACGACTACATAATTTTTCACAACTTCTTGCCACAACTGTGATGTGACAGAGTGTGATTGGTAAAGAAAAAATAATGGGTTCATGTGTAAGTGATAGTTAACCCCTCACAATCTGCCACGTCAAAGTTGTGACAAAAAAGTTGTGGAATAATTTGTGGTCCTAGAACTACTCACCTTTGTATTAGTAGTGATGTAGCTTTCCTACTTGTTGAATGGATTAGACAAAAACTAAGATAGAGAGCAAAATGTGAATGAATTGGATAAAAACTAAAACAAATAAATAAATAAATAAGTGTGTTATTTTCCTTCTATTTATGTTTATCACAAATTTAGGAATTAGGTAAATTCCTATAAAAGAATGCAAAAATATTATGAGATCAACCAAAAATGAGGTGAGTTTTTTTTTTTTTTTTTTTTTTTTTTTTTTTTTAAATCAAATATCATTTAATATCATATTTAAATTTGATGTTGTAACTTTATTTTTTAATTTCATTTTTCTTGCTTTTTTATATACAAAATTACTAACTATGTTTCTAAATTTAAGTTTTTCTAACATCTACTTTTAAAATTTGAGCCGATTTTGTAGTATTATGTGGAAGCATTTCAATGTTTGATATATAAATCAGTGTTAATTTCCCTCTAAAATGATGTGAGTTTATTTCCTTTTCTTATGTGAAACAACATGCCCTTTAATGTGGTATTATCTTTTTGCATATTACTTTTAAGGGTTTTCTTTTAAAGTGATGTGTGCCAAAATAGCCCATGGCTGGATGGTGCTTCAACACATTTTCCCCCATTACAAATGAAGCAGAGCAAAATGCATCGAAATTTTATTGTTTGCTAGTTGTTTCCTTTTTCTAAGTTTGATAGGTTTTTTATTCAGGTATACAGCTTTAGATTTTACTGTTTAGTGAAATCCCATTTTCAAGGTGCAATTTTACTCTTTGATATACTAATCAAACCGTGCTTCCTTTAGAATTACTATTAAATCTTCAATATTTTTACCAAAGGTTAACATGCTCTCTGTTCCATCAAGAGAATACCTATATATGCATTGGCTTTTGGCTTAGGCTGCATGAATTCCTTACGTGCTAAGATTGTATATGACAAAGCTCCAATAGATGATATAGTATTGATATATGATGGAGTTTGTTGCATCTTGAAAGTGGAATTTCTCACAACATACTTCACTCATCATTAGTGCTGACTAGGCATTAAATAATTTAAAATGCTTCTTCAAGATTGCATTTTACTTGCTATCGTAACTTGAATATTTTATTTCATGAAGTTTACAAAAGGAAACCTAGATCAGTAAGCATGCATGCAATGGAATTTGCTATGAGCATTATCACATTTCACTATTTCAGTACAAATGAGCATATGAGAGTTTCTAACTAAACTAAGAATTTTTTTTTTTTTTGAGGACTTCCTCTTTTTTATTTAGTATAGTTTTAAGAATAATGTTTCTGATCAAGAAAATATTTGTACTATAGAAAATTACTAGGTATTCATGGAATATAATTGACAAAATACTTCAAATTAGTTTAAAATAAAAATGCAAGTTACCTACAATTAATAATCTTGTGATCATTGGACTTACTCTCAAGTGGTTTGAAGGGTGTCATAGGTAGGTAACTTGCATTTACTTCATATCATAAGCAAAAGTCACATTCGTAGCAACAATAAGAACTCAAGAATAACCTCTTTTTGGCAAAAATGATGAGGTAAGTATTATTTTTAAAAAGAAAACAAAAAGAGATGCCCTTTGGGTGGAAGCTAAACTCACATTGCTAGCGGTTTCAAAAGAAGAAAATAAAGGGTTATGCTATGTTACTTTTGAGGGAGATGCACAATTTTATGCCACAATGCAGAACCTTATGAGAATATTGTCTCTTGGTGTGTTCTCTTACAATATGTAGGTCTCATAAATGTGCAGAGGCCTCCAAATATGAGAGGGGATACTCTACGAGACGATCTAATATGATAAATTCTCCCATATATGAAGGATGGTCTTGTGCAATCAGCGTGGTGTATTTCATATATGCTATTTAATATCTAACACACAACTTTTTTCCCTTGAGTTTTTGGGATTTCTTTTTGGAAAATGTTAAAGCTACCACACATTTTACTACACATGATAAACCCTAAACCCTAAACCCTAAACCCTAAAAATTATATAATAAAATTTATAGTATCTTTAGCATTATCCTCTCTCTTTTCTATAAAGAGATATAAATTCGGCTAAGTTGTTATCCTGTTGGGCCAATATCACCTCTTGTCCTTTGTTACTTAAAAAAAAAAATAAATAAAAAAATAAAAAAATAAAACCTCATTGGTAAAAAGCATATAAACTAGTCCGTTCCAGTATTTTTTATCTTTCCTCATTGAAAACGAAAAAAAAAAAAAAAAAATTCTTCTACCCTTTTTTTTTTAGTGAAAAAAAAAAAATAAAACACTCATGGTGGTGGGTGGAAAGATATGATGGACGTGAAGCCTTTAGTTGTTATGGTCAATGTAATTATCCCAATAATACACTATTCATGATGAGCAATACATCAAAGTACAAATGCAACAATTTTCACAATTTTTTTTTAAAAGAATTGAGTTGACAGATTTTTACTGATTAATATTTAATAGACATCACTTTCTTACTACCATTAATAACTTGCCATCTAAATAATTGTAAATTGTTTTTATAAAATTATTTGTCTATGTAAACTCTTGGTCATAAGGAAAATTCTGTCCTGATAAGTATTATGTACTTGGAAAATGTTTCATTGTGATGGGTTGCCCATGCCATTGACATTATTTAAGGAGACCTAGACTCAACAAAAGGCCAAAGCATCAATTGTCATCTCTTAACTCGTATTTATTGCCTTCTTGGAAAAAAATTTTCATAATAAATTTAGTCTATATCACTAGTATTGTGGACTTTGCATTATTTGAGATAACTTACACCATGACAATTGAACAAAGCACCAATTATTTTATAAATCATATCTAGTGCCTTCTTGGAAACTCTTTCATAGTGAATACTAGTCTATATCACTAGTATTATGAATTTTGAATTATTTGAGGTAACTTAGGTCATGACAGTTGAAGAAAGCGACAATTGTCCTTTCTTAACCTATATTTATTGCTTTCTTGGAAAGTCTTTCAACACACACACACAATGTAAGTCTATCATTATCCTTGATTACAATACAAGTGAAAAAATTGTGCGATCTAAATGGTGTATTTCTTACACTGCTATCTAATATCTACCACATTTATGATTTTTTCCTTGGTTTTTAGGATTTCTCTTTTCTTTGAAAAATATTAAAAATATTACACATTTTAATCCATAAACTTTTATAGATTAATGTTGGATTTTAAAATTTTAATTAATGAGTGTTTCAATTTTATTTATTTATTTATATGTGATTTGCGACACGACAGTTTGTAAAGACAATATAATATAGTAAAGTCTAGGGTCAATCTGTGAGAATTTTATGCCTAAGGCAACTGATGATGCCGAAAATATCACCAATAGGTCACACAACACTCACGACTCGAAGCGAACCTACACAACAAAAACAATCGAAAGAAAACCTTTAGAGAGCACCGGTGTGGTGCCGGCCAAACACTCTCCGAAGGTCAAGTTAGAATTCTTCTTACAACTCTAGAGTGCTAGAGAGGGTAAATTATGCGTACCTTGATTTGCGAGGGTATTAGGACTTTTATAGTAGTAGAGAGTCGGCTTTTCCTTCTTGGTGTCCAAGTCTATTCCATATGGGACTCTACTTCAAGTCTCTCTGAGCATGGTGAGCAAGGTTTTCCTTATAGGGGAGATCTATTTTCAGTGTGCGTGTCTTCTAGAATCACCCTTGTGCTCGGATTTCCATATTGGAATTCTAGGGCGTTTCTAGGCCATGAGCGATAAAGATCTTAGATCATGGGCCCTTACTGTGCCCTTCGGCGATGGGCTTTCGAAGAGTGTTGGATCATCTTTACATTGGCCCAACAGTTCCCATCCGTCAGGCCCATTAACATAGGCCCGTCAGGCTCATATTTTATCCTCTTCAGCAACAATTTTTTTTGAGGCTTTTTATTTTATTTTTTTCAAATATCATTTAGATGTCATTATAAAATTTTATATTGTAACTATAATGTTTTAATTTCATTTTTCTTGCTTTTTTATATACAAAATTACTAACTATGTTTCTAAATTTAAGTTTTTCTAACATCTACTTTTAAATTTTGAGCCGATTTTGGATTATCATGTGCAAGCATTTCAATGTTTGATATATAAAAAAGTATTAATTTCCCTCTAAAATGATGTGAGTTTATTTGCTTTTGTTATGTAATTCCAACATGCTTTTAGTGGTATTATCTTTTTGCATATGACTTTTATGGGTTTGCTTTTAAAATGATGTGTGCTTTAACACAGTTTCCCCCATTGCAAATGAAGCAGGGATGCTTCAAAATTTTATTGTTTGCTAGTTGTTTCCTTTTTCCAAGTTTGGTAGGATTTTTTTTTTTTTCTTTTTTTCATATTAAGGATAATCAATCCATGCTGTTTAGACAGCATCTATTTTCATTAGGTCTGGAATGCTTTGATTGAATGAAACTTCATGTTAAGTTGGCACTTGTCATTATGTTGAGGGAATGGCAGGTATACAGCTTCACATTTCACTACTCAGTGAAATCCCATTTTCAAGGTGCTATTTTACTCTTTGATATACTAATCAAACCATTCAATGTTTTCCCAATTGGTGCATTCTTTGTGAAGAGAATTGAAATATTCTCAAGTGACACATCAAAGATAATAATAAATTAAATTTTGACTTTTTATTTCATTTGGTTCAATGTTTCAAGACTTTTCCTCCCTCACACATACAGATTCTTCGCATTTCAATTCACCATTTCCTGCCTTAAATAAAGTGATAAATGGTGAAAGAAAATTGAAATCTAATTTCTAAATTTGATTTTGGTATTGAGAGAGAGAGAGAGAGAGAGAGAGAGAGATTATTTAGTGTGTGGTAATGTGAAAGATTGGATGGTTAATATTGACAATCCATTGTGTGGGAGAGAGACAAAAAAAAATTGAAATCTCAAGTCGTTATGAGAAATTGACTTGAATGATAATTTGATGCATTCATATAATTTTATTTTTGTTTAAAATTTTAGGATTTATCAGTTGGGTTTTTATTATTCCCACCATTTTAGGATTTCATATCAGTTGGGTTTTTTCTAGAATAGATGGTTGTTAAAGGAGGCTTACAGGCAAATAACTTATTGTAATTAAATATGCACCAAGTTCAGATTTTTATGTCAATCTTCTTGCACTGCAAAAGCTTGACATGATGCTCAAATGTAAGTTAAGTTTTATTTTCTTAAAGAGAAATTCATTTTTTTCGATAAACACTATTTTCCCTTAGGTGTGGAAGCTCATAAAAATGAAAATATTCTTTGATAGGAAATATTAAATGTTTTTGAAGATATTGCATTAGGAGCATTATGGAGAATTCCCTTTGTTCGAACTCATTTCATGTGTTCCTCCAAGTGTTCCCTATGAGAAGGGAATGACACACATGACGTGATTCAAAGATACTAATGTTTTAACATTCTGTGGGAATATTGGATACTATATGTCTAAATATACTACATTATTTAAGTTTGAATGTCCGCAATGGAAATGGGAGAACTAAGTTTATGTTGAATGCAAAGTATTTTAATTCGTAAAATGATACCGCGTATTGCGCGGGTAAAACGCTAGTTATTTTTAATTATAAAAAAATTATTAATTTAAAATTTTTGTGGCCCTAAGGCTAGGCAATGGCTTAAGTGACCTTGCTCAAGGGCCAGCCCAACTCATTGCACCAATATTTTTTAATTTATATTTTCACGTTTAAAGTACATCCTTGTATATTTTTATAGTATTCATAGCATTTTCACCTCTTTGATGAAAGCACATATCCTTTTCAATCTTTTCCCTTTTCTCAATGAAAATGAATAATTTTTTTTCCACCTTTTATTTTAGTCAAAAATCAAATTCCAAGGTGGTGGGTGCAAAGATATAATGTACGTCAGAGTCTTCAACTCTCGTGGTCTAGGTTATCTCAAATAATGCAAAATTTATTATACTAGTGATATAGACTAACATTTACTATGAAACACTTTCCAAAAAAGCACTGGATACAAATTTATAAAAGGTAGCTGATTTGTTGTGGTCTAAGTTCTCGGTATTTAGTTGAGTCCAAGTCTTCTAGGGAAAAGTTAAGGGACACCTTACCAATTGCCCCAAAGTCTCTGGACTTAATTTTCTTGAGTTTAGGTATTCTCAATTAATGCAAAGCTAGTAGTACCAATAGACTTGTCATAACTAAACATTTTCCAAGATAGTACTAGATACAAAATTAGGATCAGCACCATTCAAACCAAAGACTCTGGCCTGTTCTTGAGTGTTGGTTTTCTTGAGTAGGACATGACTACAAAATTACAGATGAAAGAACACAAATCACCGTTTGATATAAGTATATGTAGCATTCTGGCTCTATCGTTGCCTACCTTTGTATTAGTAGTGGATGTAGCTTTCCTACTTGTTGAATGGATTAGACAAAAACTAAGATAGAAAGGAAAATGTGAATGAATTAGATAGAAACAAAAATAAATAAGTGTGTTATTTTTATTCTATTTCTTTTATTTTTGTCTCTCACGGATCTAAGAATTTGGTAAGTTTCTGGAAAAAAGTGCAACAACATTATGAGATCAACCAAAAGTCAAATTTCATTTGTGTGAAACTATATTAGTAAGGTTTACTTCCGTCAATCAAAGTATATACTCATCAAAAGAAAATAAATTATCTTCTTGCACCTTTTTTATTTAGAAAATATTGCCATCTTAGCTGGGTGGAAAGACACCATGATGCGAACTGCAAAGTCTAAGTCTAGGTAATCTCAAATAATGGATGAACATTATTTTACACCTTGGGAATCAGCTAACAAAGAGAGTGATTGTTGTGATTGGGAAGGTGTCAAGTGCAACATCACTATGTGATAGGCCACAAACTGAATGACCCCTTGTGATAGAAATTAATTAATTAATTAGCCAAGTTATTAATTAATCAATTTGTCATGCAAACGCGTGGTAGCAAAAACAAATCACTAATAAACTAATTATGCAGCGGAAAATAAATAACACGGTGATTTGTTTATGAATGGGGAAAACCTAACGGCAAAAACCCCACAAGGTGATTTTCAGGTCACCATTCCCGAAACTCCACTATTATCACAACAAATAGTTACAAGTAAAGGACTCCAAGTACCTTACCAACTTACAGTTGAACCCTTACCCCAATACCCAATTGGACTTTTTTTATAGTGATAGTTCCCCTTTCAAATGCACGACTCTCAGTACGTGACTAACCAATTGCACGAATCTCAGTATGCGACTTCAATCACCAACTAAGAAGGTTGTTGGTTGCAAAGTTCTTCAGTTCATCCACACGATGAAGATCAAGAAGATGCTTGGTCACAAAACCCTATGGTGCACATACGCAACAACTTCTTCAAGAGAAAGAGATGAACTAGGGCAAGAACTTTGTCTCCGGTCACAATTTGCTTGAACAGAGTTTTCTCAAAACTTGTGCAACTTGTGAACACTTTGATGGCCTTTAAATTGATTCTTTTATATGTCTAGGGTTAGGAGAAAAGAAAGCCCAAAGACACATTCACGGATCCCAAAAAAATCAAATTGAAATTCTGACAATCTTAAATCTCGACAGATAGCAGGTGTCGAGAAGCTATCAAACAGCTGTCGAGCACACCGAATGAAGAACAGCTTCCTTAAGCTTGATAGATGCAGCTGTCGAGCTTTAATGATTTTGCACTCTGAACTTGTTTTCTTGAACAGACTTGAAAGCTTCAATACTTGATTTTGAAACAAGGTTTCTTGAAGTATTTAAAGACATCCTAAATCTACCCAAATACAAGTAAAGTGTATTTTGTCAAAGGATAAGCCAATTACATCAAATCATGACATATGTTCTTAACATGTGAAACAAATATGTCCTAACACTATGAAGCATTTTGCAAGAACGTATTACATGCAAATTACGAAAACACCATTGATGCCAAAGTTTTTGGCATCTTCTTGAGTTTAGGACTTAGGTATTCTCAAATAATGCAAAGATCATAATACCAATATTATGAGCTAGTCATCACTGCGAAACATTTTCTATGAAAGCACTATTGAAGCCAAAGGCTCTAGCCTCTTCTTGAGTGTGTAGACTTCTCGAACCAAAGCTCATCATATCAGTGTTATGAACTATTGTTCACTTTGAAATACTTTTTAAGAAGGCACTAAATGCGAGTTGACTTGGGGAAGCACAACTGATGCCAAATCTCAGGCCTTTTGTTGAGTCCAAATCATCTCAGATAATGCAAAAGAAGCAAAACTCATAAAACGGTATGGGCTAGTCATCCATACCAAACATTTTCCGAGAATCTACCAGAGATGAATTAGAAAAGTACCATTAAGGCCTAAATCTCTGGCCTCTTCTTGATTTTAGGTGTACTCAAATAATGCAAATAGAATAATACAAAGGGTATGGGTTAGTCCTCAAAATAATATTTTCCAAGAAAGTACTAGATAAAAAATTGAGGAAGCACTATTGATGGCAAAGTCTTTGGCTTCTTGTTAAGTTTAGGTCTTTTAGTGTAGGACCAAATTCCCAAATTATAACAGAGAGAAAAGTGCTACGAAAATAAATTGTTTACGCAAGATCAAAGAAAGGAGAAAAAAAATTAGACATAGAGAATTTATATGCTTTGACAATTTGCCTATGTGTATAGACAATAACAAAGAAAATTCCCACTATAAAATAAGGAGATTACAATAGTAGTACACATGCACTTTCACAATACCAAAACCCCAAATGCACCCTTAATTCTCTCTCACAAAGAATAAAGAACACCCTATTTTATTTTCACTAGAGCTTGTAGCACCACTCTTTCTCACACACACAAACATAGTCACATAACCATATATTCATATTAGGCTAGGCTGGTTTGTGCTTCCTAATTCTATTTAAAGTAGGAAGCAATAGTCTTGTCTTACACGAATCCAAAACCAATTAGGAAGCTCAACATTCGTCCTTATTCATTTAGCTATTTTATCAAGTGTTCTATTAAGTTTCTCAGCTCTTCCATTTTGTTGAGGTGTTCTAGGTATAGTAAAGTGCCTCTTGATCAGGGGTGGTTTGATGCATTTGGGGGCTTTAGGTGAAAATTGATTTGACAATTTTTTATATATTTAAATATGACTTTTTTGAGAAAAAAAGATTTAGTATTACTTAAAATTCTATTATCTTGTTTTAGATGCAAAATTACTAATTAATCACGAAGAATTTTTTTTTCTTCAAAAAATCTATAGAAAAAAAAAATTGACAAGACTTTTTACAACTGTTGATGTGACAAATTGATAGTTATAAGTAAAAAAGTGATGTTAGTGATAGACCTAGATAAAAACTAGTAAAAGTTTGCCAACTTAACTGTTGTGAAAAATGTTGTGAAATTCTATGTATTGCTCTTTTTTTTTTCTTTTTTTGTGAGAAGTGCTATATTCACAATATTTTCACAAAAAATTCTAAGTATTAAGTTGTTACTGATTCTAATTTGAACCCACCACTAAAATTATTTTTTGCCCACCAATAACAACTAGTAACAACTTTTCACTTAGGATTTGTTATGAAAAATGTTGTGGATGTATCATTTTTCTCTCTCCTTTTTCTTGTTTTTTATTTGATAAAAAATATTATTTTATTTATTGACTAATATTAGGGCTTAATTAATACTGTTACAATAAAAAAATTACTCTATTGGTTAAAATTTGGAGGTCTTTTCCTACTTGGGGGCCTTAGGTGACTGCCTCATTCACTTCTATAGTGGAGCTGACCATGCTCTTGATGTCATTCTATTCACAAAACTTCAAGAACTCCTTATTCATGTACTCAATGCCATTATCAATTCTAAGGCGCTTTACCTTCCTTCCAATTTAGTTTTCTATTTCTTAAATTTGCAAAGACATCAAACTTGTTTTTTATAAAGTAAATCCAACCTTTTTTGATATAGTCTTTTGGGTCAAGTAATGTCTCTATATGTTATATTAAATGCTCAGTTAATGGTTTTCCATGCTATTATCTTCCCAACGAAAACAAATAATGGAAGTAAGTAAATAATAGTCACTACAAAGAACACACTTTGCATTATTAGACCAACTGCAATACTATAACGTAGATCATTTGATATAAGTATATATGTAGCATGCTTGTGGCTATTTTAACTGAAGAACACTTTGTTTGGGGAAAATTCTTTGTTTTATTTTTGTCATGGAAATTTAGGAAAAGAAAAATTAGATGAGTTGAGATGTTTTTGCTTTTTGGTAGTGTTAGTTTTTGTTCAATTATATTTTAATGGGTGCTTTGGATGCTGGGAGCAAGAGAGAATAGCTCTCTTACAACTCAAAGCTTCCGTGATCAACTTTACAGATGAAAATAATTTTACATCTTGAGACTCAAGCAAAAACATTATGAGATCAACCAAAAGTTAAATCCCTTTCATAAAAGTATATGCACAAGGTCATTGGTTCTTTTTTCTTCTCTC
This sequence comes from Quercus lobata, assembly GCF_001633185.2. NCBI lineage: Eukaryota > Viridiplantae > Streptophyta > Magnoliopsida > Fagales > Fagaceae > Quercus > Quercus lobata. Next base: position 3,749,874 of record NC_044907.1, on the reverse strand, counting down.
AATGTAAGTATTCATTCATCAAAAGAAAAGAAAATATCTTCTTCCGCCTTCTCTATTTAGAAAAAGGTTGTCATTGTAGTGGGTGGAAAGACCCCACCAAGTCTTTGGTCATCTTGTTTCTCATATTTAAGAAAAAAAAAAAGTCTTGGTCATCTCAAATAGTGGATGCAACTTTTTTGCTTTCTAAAAAAAGCATAGCTATGATCCGAGAAAGGTCCTTTGTATAGAGATGAAGCCAGGTGTGGTCCAAAGTGGCCTAGGCCTCAACCTTAAGGGAAAAGGAAAAAGTATATTCTCCACAAATTTATATTTGGCTTCATTTTTCCAAAGTCTTGGCCCCCTTTTTCTTATAATTTTACATTGATTTCATTATAATAATGTAGTAAGAAAGAATGGTATTTTGTGTCTAGTAATGTATTATGTACAAAACAATATTTTTGTGTCTTTGTCCTTTGTTATTAGTTTATTAATACTAAATTGAATTTTTTTTGGATTTTTTTTTCTTATACCTTGCCTACCTAATTCAAAATTCTGGCTCCATCCTTGCCTACCTTTGTATTAGTAGTGGATGTAGCTCTCCTACTTGTTGAATCAATTAGACAAAAACTAAGATAGAGAGAGAAACATGAATGAATTAGATAGGGAAAAGAACAAATGTGTGTTGTTTTTCTTCTATTTTTCTTTTATTTTTGTCTCCCAAAGATCTAGGAATTTGGTACATTCCTATAACAAAGTGCAACAACATTATGAAATTAAACCAAATTCAAACCTCTTTTGTGTGAAACTATATCAGCAAGGCCATTGGTTCTTTTAATTTACTTCCCTCAATTAAAGTATTTATTCATCAAAAGAAAATAAATTATCTTATTGCACCTTTTTTTATTTAGAAAAGATTGTCAACGGAGCTAGGTGGAAAGACACCATGATGCGAACTACGAGGTCTTAGTTCTGTCAACTATATATATAATAATAGATGAAGTTGAGAGGAACTCAAATTAGAATTCCAAATTAGATATCTAATTTTGCGCCATGTGTCTTAAATTATTTATTCTTAAAGAGTTTTATTTCTTAATTTTAGAATCAAATGTGGGACAATATCATAAATATTCATCAAAGTGAGTTATTAAGTACAAAAAACAAAGAGTCTAGAATAAATGAATAGTAAAAAAAAAAAAGTGCTTCACAATAATTATAAAAAAAAATATGGACAATTTACATTTTATACCTAATAATATCCTTACAAAATTTTTTAAAGAGTTAATAAAATATAAAAATGACTATCAATAGTATTTAAATTATATATATAGGAATTATATTATGCATCTTATTATATATTTTTAAGTGTATCCATACATATGCATGGGGTAACAAACTAGTCTCAAATAATGGATGCACTTTTTGGTTTTGGAAAATAAGCACAAGATATGATATAAGAAAGTTGTATATATAGTGGGTGTAGCTTTCCTACTTCTTGAAGGGATTAGATAAAAGGGAAATTAAGAGAGAAAGGAAGACGTGAGTATGTATTAGATAGAGAAAAAGGAGAAGTTAGAAATGAAAAAGTGTCCAAAAGTCAACTCAATAATGTACATAGTATTGATGATTGGTGATAGTTGGAAACTCGGAATAGCTTTAAGAAAAGTGCTTTGCATTATTTGAGCAATTGTAATTCTGTGTAATGCTATTTTGCATGGACATTGAGATGGGTATGGGTACGGGGTGCAACAATTCTTGAAAAACAAGAGTACAATATGTTAGGAGTTAGACAATTAATTAATATTTATATATAGGTATATTTTAAAATATTTTTAGACATAATTTATGTTTATTTTAGGTTTTAAATTAAGTAATAACAGTAAAAAAAGTATAATAACACCCAATGAAGTACAATTCTCCATAGTAGAGAACTTGAATTGCCTAATTCACTAGTGGAAAACTATCAATCAATCTATAAGTACTCATTTTATGTACAATATTTAAATTTAATAAACAAACAAATTGTACACAGTCACAACAAATGCCAAAAAAAAAAAAAAAAAAAAAAAAAAAAAAAAAAAAAAAAAACTCAACAAAAAACACATAAACTTATAAAACCCTAAAAACCAAAAAATATAGTCTAAAAGAGGCTCGTACCAAAAGTTGTCTTGGCTTGGTCAAAGAAATAAAATATTTCAGTATCATTTCGAAATTATGGTTAATTTTATATTTTATATATATACACACATATACTTAAAAGTCTTTATTATAATTATAATATTATTTTTCTCACATAATATATTTCAATAATAATAATAATAATAATAATATGTAGATTTTTATTTTTATTTTTTTCCTAAATAAAATACACTTATTGTTAGAGCATCCATAGTAGTGGAGTTAAAAATTTAGCAATTTAGCTCTACCAAAAGTTACTTTATCTATTTTACCTACACACATACTGCAGCAGTGGATCTATTTTAATTTTTAATACAATAAAATAATATAAACATCACAATATAATAATATATCTATTATAATAAAATAATACATTAAGAGGGCGTTTGGATTCCAAGAAATCCTGCGTCCACGTTTTAGTGTTGCGTTTTCCTTTGTTTTTTTTTTTTCCCTCTTTTGCCCGCATTTGTTGACTTTAGGGGACAAAATATACTGTTATGAACAGTATATGTACTGTTCATGTACTGTATATATACTGTTAATATATTAAAAAATATTAAAAATGGGTTCCACGATACTATTTACACATTTAAAAATTATTTTGCTACAGTGATTTCAGTTTTCAGTTTCAGCAACAATAAATTCAATCCAAACGGACCCTTAAAAAAAAAAAAAAAAAAAAAAACACCACAAACCCATTCGCAAAATCCACACCCCTGCCAACTAAAAAAACCACCCACACCCACTGTCAAAAAAACCACCACACAATCACCATTTCTGTTCAAAGCTGCAGGAATTATAGAACCCACAGGCATTAAAAAAAAAAAAAAAAAAAAAAGCGGCTACTGTATCTACAGCACCGGAGAGAGTGGTGACCTCAGGTTTCCTCTTCCACACTCTGCATCTTCCATTGCCATTCCGTTTCTGCTTTGAGATCTTAAATCTCAAAGAAGAACCAAACCAAAATCAAATCAAAAACCTTTCTGATCTGTTCTGAATTTTCATTCACTGAGAGTTAATCTCTCAAGATGGGTATCGTGTTTACGAAAATGTTCTCTACTCTCTTCGGAAACAGAGAAGCTCGGATCCTCGTTCTCGGCCTCGACAATGCCGGAAAGACAACCATCCTCTGTGAGTTTATCTCATTTTACGCTTACCCATTTCTTGTTTTTCAATTTTGAGTAATGGGTCTTTGTCCAATTTCGATAATTCGATGGTTTTTGCATTTGGGTTTTGTGCAGATCGGCTTCAGATGGGAGAGGTTGGGTCGGCGACGTGGAGGACTGGGCGAGACGGATTCAAGGGATGAGCTGTGAGATGAGAGAGAGGGATGAGAGAGGAGCTTTGATCTGAGAGAGCAGAGAGGGAAGTAACGTGAGAGATAGAGAGAGATGAGCAGTGAAACGGAAAGAGAAAAAAAAGAAATATTATTTTAATGAGAAGTGTAATAAAATATTATTATTATTCTTAACTTCTTGCTGTAGTGTAGTTTTTTGTGTTTGGATGGAGTTAAAACTGCTACTGCTGTGAGTGCTCGTAAAATGTTAAATAGAAAATAAATAAAATAGAAAAAAAAAAAAAATGAAGGCTAAAGCCCACAATACACGGCTGTGTCGGTAGACAAAGATAGTTTTAAGAGTTCAAAGCGTTTATTCAAAACTTTGAACTTTATCAGAGAGTTATTCACAACTTTGTATGGGACCACACTGTACAGGCCAGCTGGACAAAAAACAATGAATAGGCTTATAAAAACAAATTCTTTCTTTCGCTTTATTTTTAGTATCATATAAAGTAAATTACCTCTGGCACCTTTTTTTATTTAGAAAAAATCGTCATCGTAGCTGGGTGGAAAGACACCATGATGCAAAATGAGAAGACTTAGTCCAAGTCATGTGAAATAATGTATGTAACTTTTTGCTTTTGGGAAAAGCACAAGATATGGTCTGAGAAAGTTGTATGTGTAGTCGGTATATATAGGAGAATGGTGGTAGAAATCTAATTTCCAAATTTGATTTTGGTATTGAGAGAGAGAGAGAGAGAGAGAGAGAGAGAGAGAGAGAGAGAGAGAGAGAGAGAGAGAGAGAGAGAGAGAGAGATTATTTAGCGTGTGGCCATGTGAAAGATTCGATGGCTAATATTAATTGACAATCCATTGTATGGGAGAGAGACATATAAAAAATTAAAATCTCAAGTCAATACGAGAAATTAACTTGAATGATAATTTGATGCATTCATATAATTTTATTTTTGTTTAAAAATTTAGGATTTCATATCAGTCGGGTTTTTATTATTCCCTCCATTTTAGAGGCCTTTTCAAAGTGACGGAGATCACATTATTTTTAATTATAAAATAATAATTATTAATTTAAAATTTTTGTGGCCCTAAGGCTAGGCAATGGCTTAAGTAGCCTTTCCCAAGGGCTAGCCTGGCTCATTGCGCCAATAGTTTATAATTTATTTTTTCACGCTGAAGGTACATCCTTATATATTTTTATAATATTCATAGCATTTTTACTTCTTTGATGAAAGCACATATTCTTTTAAGTCTTTTAGTTTTTCTCAATGAAAATGAATAACTTTTTTCCACCTTTTATTTTAGTCAAAAATCAAATTCCAAGGTGGTGGGTGTAAAGATATAATGTACGCCAAAGTCTTCAACTCTCGTGGTCTAGCTTATCTCAAATAATGCAAAATTCATAATACTAGCGGTATAGACTAGCATCTACTAAGGGTGCGTTTGGATACCGCTGAAAACTGAAAACTGAAACTGAAAACTGAAAAACACTGTAGCGAAATAATTTTTAAATGTGTGAATAGTATCGTGGGACCCATTTTTAATGAAAAAGTTGCTGAAAAGTGAAATTTGTGGGTCCGTGAACAGTACACGATGTGCTGTGATTGGTCCAAAAAAATTTGAAAAGTCAAAGTTTGCGGCTACTGTTCATTGAACAGTGCATGAACAGTAGCCGCTTGTGGGAAAATCGCGTGAAAAAAAAAAAAAAAAAATAGAAAAACGCAAACGCGGATTGGGCAAAAAACGCCCAATCCAAACGCAACCTAAGAAACACTTTCCAAGAAAGCGCTAGATACAAATTTTTAAAAGGTAATTGATTTGTTGAGGTCAAAGTTCTCTGTATTTAGTTGAGTCCAAGTCTTCTAAGGAAAAGTTAATGTATGCCCTACCAATTGCCCCAAAGTCTTTGGCCTTAATTTTCTTAAGTTTAGGTATTCTCAATTAATGCAAAGCTGGTAGTACCAATAGACTAGTCATAACTAAACATTTTCCAAGATAGTACTAGATAAGAAATTAGGATCAGCACCATTCAAACCAAAGACTTTAGCCTCTTCTTGAGTGTTGGTTTTCTTGAGTAGGACATAACAGCAAAATTGAAGAGTTGGGACGTTTTTGCTTTTTGATGGTGGGTGGTGTTAGTTTTGTTCAATTGGATTTTAATGGGTGCTTTGGTTGTTGGGAGCAAGAGAGAATAGCTCTCTTACAACTCAAAGCTTCCATGATCAACTACAGATGAATATAATTTTACATCTTAGGACTCAAGTAAAAACAATATGAAATGATGTTGAAATCAATCAAAAGTTAAATCTCTTTTTTATTCCCTCAATGAAAGTATTCATTAAAAGAAAAGAAAATATCTTCTTGCTCCTTTTCTATTTAGAAAAGTTTGTCAATTGTAGTGGATGGAAATACACCACGATGTAGAGTCTTAGAGTGTGTTTGAAATCAGCTTTTTGCATTAGTTTTTAGCTTTTACATACAATTTTTTTAAAATCTCTTTTTTTTTTCTTGCATTTTTCCACTTTTTCAAAAAAATTTAGGGTACAAGTATACTTTAACACACTTTGAACCAAAAATTTTCAACAAAAAACTAGATAAGTTATTTCCAAACGGAAACTTATTCTTGGTCATCTTGTTCCTCACATAAAAAAAAGAAAAAAGAAATAAAAGAAGTCTTGGTCATCTCAAATAATGGATGTAAATTTTTTGCTTTAGAACAAATATGATATGAGAAAGCTCTTTTGTATAGGGATGAAGTCAAATGGGATCCAAAGGGGGGCCGGCAGAAAGAGAAAAAGTATATTCTCCACAATTTTATATTTGGCTCTCTTTTTCAAAAGATTTGTCCTCTTTTTCTTATAATTTTCATTGATTTCATTATAATAATAATAATGTAGTAAGAAATAATGGTATTTTGTGTCTTGTCATGTATTACATACAGAACAATGTTTTTGTGTACTTCAGTACTTGTCTTTCTTATTAGTTTGTTAAAACTAAATGGATATTTATTTAGAATTTAATAATTTTTTTTTCTTATTCTTTACCTTGCATACCATTGTATTAGCAGTGGATGTAGCTTTCCTGCTTGTTGGATGGATTAAACAAAAACTAAGATAGAGTGGAAAATGTGAATGAATTAGATAGAAACTAAAAATAAATAAATAAATGGGTTATATATTTTTCTTCTATTTTCTTTTACTTTTGTGTCTCACGGATTTGTAAATTATCAACCCAAAGTTAAACTTCATTCGAGTGAAACTATACTAGTAAGGCCATTGGTTCTTTTTACTTCCCTCAATCAAAATATTTATTCATTTAAAGAAAATAAATTATCTTCTTGCACCTTTTTTTATTTAGAAAAGATTGTCATCGTAGCTAGATGGAAAGACACCATGATGTGAACTACGAAGACTTAGTCCAAGTCATCTCAAATAATGGATGTAACTTTTTGCTATCAGAAAAAGGACAAGATATGATTTGAGAAAATTGTATGAGTTGTGGTTATATATAGGATGGTGGTGGTAGTGTTATTTCAATTCAAAACCTATTTTGCTTGGAAGCATAAATTAGAGTTGAGCAAAAACTTTGTCAGTCTTATTGTTATAAAAAATCAGAAAAAGAGAAAGTAATGGAGTTGCCGGGATGTTATTGGTGGTGGCCGGTGGTGTTAGTTTTGGTTCATTTTGGTATGAATGGGTGCTTTGGTTGCTGGGAGCAAGAGAGAATTGCTCTCTTGCAACTCAAAGCTTCCATCGACCATGCTAGTGAATATGATTTTTCTGTTTGGAACTTAAGCAATAAAGTGAGTGATTGCTGTGAGTGGGAAAGAGTTAAGTGTAACATCACTACTGGGCGTGTAATCCAACTTACTCTTAATGGTACGTTGGGCCCTTGGAGTAGGGAAGATAGGGGACGTTGGTACTTTAATGCCTCTATGTTTCTTCCCTTTGAAGAGCTCCAATACCTCGATTTGAGTTCTAATTCCATTCCTGGATGGGTCCCAAATGAAGGTACCAAGTTTATATCCTAAGAAAAGTAGGTAGCATTTGTCGATATCCTAATTTTTCTATTATCTCATTTTCTTAAAAAAAAAAAAAAAAAATTGGGAAAAAGATTAGTTGTATGTTAGGAATCATTTTATATTGTTTTGTGGGAATACATAGTTGCAGACATGCAAATTGAAGCATCTAAATCAAAATCATAGGTTTTGAAAGATTCTCTGCGTTGAGCAAGCTGGAGGTGGTTCACTTGGATTTTAATCATTTCAATAACAGCATTCTGCAATCCTTTAGTGGTACTATTGCTTTGCTCAAGGAACTAGATTTGCGTTACAACAACTTGAATGGATCAATCCACATCCAAGGTAAAATTATCATTAATTAATTTGCAAAAGAAGATTGGAAGAGTGTTTCATGCTTATTGAGAACGTAATATTTTTTATTTACCTCCTATATCAATCATCGAGATTTATACAATCAAATTTCACACTTTTTTTTTTTCATTACCTCTTTTAAATGAAATTATTTATGAAACTGTTGTTCGTTTAAGAAAAACTAAATTATTGGCCATTTATATATTGGGAAATGTTAACGGGAACTTTTACCTAATTAAAAAATTGGTATAAATTGATGAAATGACTGAAAATATTACTTAAGTGATAAGTGAAATTCAAAAAATTAGCTTTATTAACTTTACATCTTATAAATTTAGTTAAAAATCTGATATAAATTAAAATGATTTGACATAAAGTTATTTCTTACACTATTCTATATTGTTAGGCCTCTTCTCAAAAAAAAAAAAAAAAAAAACATATATATATTTATTTATTTATTTATTGTTAGACGTCTTAAGACTCCATAACAATTAGTCTATATATATATATAACCGAAACTTTTGAAGCTCCCACAAATTTCTACATCAGCATATTATTAAAAAAAACATTAAAAAAAAAAAAAACGTAATAACAGTTTTCTAAAACCCGATACTCTGCCTTTTCCCTTTCACGATGCTCTGCCTTTCCCAACACAAACCAAAACAGTACTTATGAGCACAAACCCAAACCAAAACCAAAATAATTTCCCATCTCCCTCTTCGTCATCTTCCTCCTCATCCCATAAATTTCTTCAAACACAATACCCACCCAACACAAACCAAACCCATAAATCACCAAGACCAAAATAAACCAAAATAATCTCATCTCTCTCTTTGTCATCTTCCTCTTCATTCCATAAATTTATTATTTGTAAGGGGAAAACAGAGAAGAAGAAGACAACGCAGCAGGGGCAGTGCCAAGTTGAAGCAGCAGGTTGCCAACACAAGTCGCCAGTCATGGTGTCACGCCTTCATCTTCTACTGCTGTTTGTTCTTCTTTTTTCTTCTTTTCCTCCTCTTTCTTATGTCCGTCTCCAATCTCTGTAGTTTCTCTCTTTTTGTTTTTGACAGTTTGTACTCTTTTTTCTTCTTTTCCTCCTCTTTCTTTTGTCCATCTCCAGTCTCTATAGTTTCTCTCTTTTTGTTTTTGACATTTTGTATTCTTTTTTTTATGTTTCCAAAGCCTCCACATGATGTTTACCCCAAAAAAAAAAAAAGCCTCCACGTGACTTGCATTTGGAAAGTAGAAAGGTTTTAAGTTTTGAATAAAAGATGGGGCAAAGCCATTAGTTTTTTTTTTTTGGCTTTGAGCTCAATGTGATGTGACACGTGCACTGACTGATGATACTAATTAAGGGTGTGTTTGGATGCCATTTATTTTGTTGGAATTGAAAAATTTTAATTTTTAATCCTAACCCAAACGCAAATCGATTGACATACAACAAATATCTTAAGTACTTTTAATACTTATATTATTATAATATAATTATCTATGTTTACTTATTTATACAAATAAATAAGTAATTTTTGGTTAATTAATATTTTTCATTTAGTAATTGAATGTTTTGTATTGACTATAGGATAGGGAATTTTGAGATTGTAATCCTAACGTGCAACATTCATTTTTTGTGATAAGAGTTAGATATCTATTAGTATTACGTACGTTAGATATTTATTTGCTTCTTAAATATATCAAATATGACTCTCATTTTCACAAAATGTAAGGTATCATATTCACAAAACTTCATGTAACACTTTCTTTATTTGTGAAAAAATTTCAAATCCATTCCATGGGTTAGTCTTAGGTTTTAAGGCTGTTTAGCACTGTCATAAGTGATAAATTAACAGTTTTTTCGTGCATCGCACGAGTTAGCGACTGGTTATTAATAAATTTAAAATAGACAATATGACATTATATGCGTACAGTTTGGCTGACAGGTCTAAGGCGCCAGATTTTAGGCACTAGTCCAAAGTCCATGTTCAAATCTCACTGTAAAGTTTTGCGTAGCCTATTATATTTATTTATTTGACATATATTTTTTTGCTAATCATTTATTAGACTTATTTAAAGTCCGTTCAATGAAAAATTATTCCCTGCATTGGGTATACTATTAATAGGGTTATACCTATTTTACGTTTATTGTTGAGATTATAACAAAGATGGACATGTCCAAAATTTGGTTGAAATTCAAAGTAGTTCATACCAATAAAAATAAATTTTCTACAAATATATGAGATAAGCCCAAAAAAAAAAAAAAATTTGTTAATTGTTGTATTAAATGACTTGCTTTTAATAGTGCAGACTGCAGAGTGCCTTGTCAATTGGACTCCGAGTATACCAATTATTATTTTTAAATAAAAAAAATATCTTTCACTTTATTATTCTTTTATAAGAAAACTTGAACAATTAAATATTATAGTCTATTGTAAAAGAAAGTTGACCCAAATTAATATTCATAGAGGAAAGAGGAATCATTACTTACTAGAAGAAAGAAATTAAAATAGGATATTCCATTAAGGGTCTTGTTAACAAAAAAAAAACAAGAGTGTCATATGAGATAGTATTATTACTATTAGATCTTTCTCTCCCAACACGTGAGACCCGCATGTTGGGTGAGAGTGAGTATCTCATGCGCTAGGCATATCGCATGAGAGACTTTTCCGTTGGGAGAAAGTGGTCTTATGAGACCCTCTCATGCGATACCCTCTTATTAAGTCTTTTAAGGTACATGTCAATAAATATTTTATTATTAATTACATAGTTTTTGAAAATAAAATTATATTGATCAATAATTTATTGGTTTGCGCGTAGAAATTCATTGTGGTTTTCTTCATTGAATATTGGTTTGCAAATGAAGAGCAATTCACGCTTGTGAGCGTTTAAACTTTTTGGTTTTCCTCCTCTTATTATTCATTGTGATTAATGCAACTAAATCTCACCTCCTTTTTTGGCCGAAATGCACTTAGGGTTTAAGTCAATTGTACACTTTGGGGTTTCAATTATTCATTATAGCTTCTTAAGGTTTATTTTTTATTATAAAAATCTGTTAAAAGTAAAATTTAATAAAAATATTGTAAAAATTAAAATTTAATAAAACAAATAAAAAATTAATTAAAAAACAAAACATATATTTTTCACTTATTTTTTTTATTTAAAGTGAAACTCTCCAATTCAAATCCCTTAATTTAAGATTCTCAAATTGAAATTCAACCTTTAATCTAGACAAATTGAACTACTAAAATCTACGATCTTTTAATTAATTTATTTTTTCATGTAGACTTCAAAGCATTTAACAACTTGGAGGAGCTCTACTTGGGCAGAAATTATATCAATGACTTTGTGACAACGGAAGGTATGACAGGTTGTCAAGTACATGTGTAGGCCGTATTTTACATAGTATGCCATATGCCTAATGAAATATTTTATTTTTCCCTATAGATTCAAACAGCTTAAGTAAGTTGCAAGTCCTAGATTTGAGTGGCAACAATTTTAATGCACGAATTCTTAAGTCATTAGCTGTCTTCCCATCGTTGAAGAGATTAAATATTGGAGGAAACAATTTGGAAGGATCGTACACTACTAAAGGTAAATTATACAATGCTCAGACTCCTATATACACAGTAAGATAATCATTACTGTAAAACCATAACCTATTATAAAATTTTTGTAAATATTTTCATGAAATTTCTTTTCAAAAAAATGAAACAAAACTTGTGTTCCTTGACATTTGAGCCATTATAACATTTGATTCTTTCGTAATTTAAAATAAATTTCGTATTACATTTTCAAATCTTTTATTATTCTCGATAATAATTTTGCATCTCTTGCAATAAAAACCTTCTTATTATAATGATTTGGAATCACTTGTTAAAATGCCATAGTCTTCGAAAGAACATAGAGATCTTTTATAACTCAATCAGTTTATGCACATATTTGTAGACCAATGGAACTCGAAAAATGGCTGTCATGTTTACTTTACCACTTTCTCAAGAAAATAACAAAGCAGAAGTTTCAGACATTGAAAGTTTATTTCATGCTTTTGAAAACCATATTGTACAGATTTTGGATTTTAGAAAAAAACGGAAGGAGTAAAAAGTTCTAATAGAAGCATTTACTTTTAAATTTGTTGACATTCTTGTTATAAAATTCCACCTAGTTAGGAAAAATGTCTTTTACTATGGACAAATTATTCAGTTTTCACACCTGTCACTGATGATGTTGATGATAAAAACAAAGTGGACATTTCTAATTCTTTCTTGGATTTGTTAAACCAAAATCTGTATATATTGCTTTTATTTAAACTTACATATGGCATGCCACATATCTTTCTAACAGTAGTAACTATGTCATAGTATACCATATCAATAATTTTTTTTTACAATTTCCATGTCTAAAAATTTTATTATTATTTTAGAGTTAGGTGCACTAAACAACCTAGAGCAGCTGTACTTGGATGATTCATCAATTGATAACAGCTTCCTTCACAAAGTCGGAGTTATGAATTCTCTTAAAGTATTGTCAGTGCAATACTGTAATCTCAACGGTAGCTTACCTGCACAAAGGTAGGTTGCTTTCACAATGATATTACTTAGGAAGCTACAATACTAGAATCTAATCGATACTAATCTCATTTTACAGGCTGGTGTGAACTTAGGAAGCTCCAAGAGATACAGCTCAGCAGCAATAATTTTGAAGGGATGCTACCTTCATGTATGGCAAACTTGACATCACTTCAAGTATTGGATCTCTCTAACAATCACTTCACCGGGAACATTGCCCGCTCCCGACTACCAAGTTTGACATCACTTGAGCACCTCTATCTGTCAAATAACGACTTCTTGATCCCAGCCACAATGTCCACCTTTTCTAACCTCTCAAATCTTAAGGACTTATTAGGTGATAACAATAAAATTGCCTTTGAACCTAACTCTCATACTTGGATTCCAACCTTCCAATTACAGTTTTTGAGTCTTTCTAACGGACTCAATGTCAATGGCACAACTCCTAGATTTCTTCATTACCAATATGAGTTGGTAGTGATTGATCTCTCTCACAATAATTTGGTCGGAAAGTTTCCCACTTGGTTGCTAGAAAACAATACAAAATTGGAGTCCCTTTTCTTAAATAATAACTCTTTCACGGGGCCTTTCATGCTGCCATATGATATTTGTCACAACATTAGGAACATAGATATTTCAGATAATCACTTACAGGGTCCAATCCCCGTAACTTTTGGTTTAATTTTTCCAAATTTAGAATATTTAAACATGTCTAAAAATGCATTTCAAGGTAGTATACCTTCTTCTTTTGGGAAATTGGTTTTCATACGATTTCTAGACTTGTTTGAGAATCATTTATCAGGAACAATACCAATGCTTTTTGGAATGGGCTGCCAGAACTTAGGGTTTCTCAGATTGTCATATAATAACTTCAGTGGCCAAATATTTCCCACCAATTTCAATCTGACTAATTTAAGCATTTTACTTTTGGATAACAATCACTTTACGGGAATGATCCCAAAGAGCATCTCAAAATTAAATCATCTTCTGACAATTGATTTTAGTAATAACCATTTTTCAGGCATGCTTCCAACGTGGTTGGGGAACATGTCTGGTTTAACAGAACTTGTTATGGCCAAAAATCAACTTGAAGGTCCTATCCCAATCGAGTTGTGCAAACTTGTTAGACTTCGATTTCTTGACCTTTCCGAGAACAATCTATCTGGCTCTACTCCATCGTGCTTCAATTCATCATATATTACATCAGTTTATCTGAATAAAAATTGGTTGAGCGGTCCAATTCCATGTGCGTTCAAAAACAACTCTAATCTAGTTACATTAAATCTTAGAGATAACCTCTTAATTGGAAGCATTCCTGATTGGATCGGCAACCTCTCATCCTTGAGCATTCTTCTTTTGAGAGAAAACCATTTAGAAGGTAGGATCCCAAATCAATTATGCCTTTTGCAAAACTTAAACTTGTTGGATCTTTCCTACAATAAATTTTCAGGTACAATACCACATTGCTTGAGTAACATTACTTTAATGGCATCCACCCAAAAGCCTATTTTTAGAGGTTACGAGTTACTGCTTGCTACGTACCAAATTAGAATGCCATACTATGTTGACTGGAATCATGTGGGTTATTTTGTGACAGTTGTAAGTCAGACAGATGAAGCAGAGTTCACAACAAAGAATAGAATTGACTCCTATAATGGAGACATTCTCAACTACATGTTTGGAATTGACCTCTCATGCAACAAGTTAGTAGGTGAAATCCCACCTCAACTTGGAATGATGAGCACCATCCGGGCAATGAACTTATCACACAACAATCTAACTGGACCAATCCCTACAACATTCTCAAACTTGAAGCTGATGGAGAGTTTGGATCTTTCCTATAACAATTTAAGTGGTAAAATTCCACCTGAATTGACCGAAATTACCTTTCTAGCCGTCTTCAGTGTGGCACATAATAACTTATCAGGTACAACGCCAGAAAGAAAAAATCAATTCGGGACTTTTGGTGAAAGTAGTTATGAGGGTAACCCTCTTTTGTGTGGACCTCCATTACATGATTGCACCAAAATCGGACCTCCGTCTACAAAGCTAGTGGATCATGATGGGGAAGATGGCGGTAGTTTCATTGACATGGATGTCTTCTACATAACCTTTCTGGTGGTTTACATAACAGCGTTGTTGGGACTTGTTGCAGTTCTCTACATAAATCCTTACTGGTGTAGGGCGTGGTTTAACTTCATTGAGGTGTGCATTGACAATTGCTACTGTTTTGTTGTGGTTCATTACCGTAAGTTGTTCAATTTCAGGCTTGCATAGCCTTGCATTTTAATGGTTACATGCATGTGTCTCTTTCTCGTGGATTTTGAATCTAAAGTTTGAACTTTGAATAAATATATCAGTTGTGTAAATTTTGAATTTGGCTATGTTGTTCTAACTACGAAGATTGTGCATTTTAATTTTAGACCCCTTTCAAAACATTATATTTAACCAATTTTGAATCCAAGTTAATTATTAGATCCATTTTGGAAGATTTAGGCTAAACACATAATCATCAATATTATTATGCAAGTTCGGAAATTTAAAAGATACAAGATATGATGATCTCGGAAACCAATGGAACACAATAGTTTCAAAGGAAAAACCTGGGAGAACTTGACCTTATAAATATGATTGAGGTGAACAATTTCCCTATAAGATAGATATTTATAGTCAAAATAACCTCATTCTTTGTAAATCTAACTATAGTTACCAAACTAAGTTTTGAATTTCACATATGTCTCTAATAGTGATCTGCTGCAACATGAACCTCTAGTCCACATACTTCAATGTTCCTTAGAAGATTTGAATCCAATGCACTTGATATTTGGAGATCAATAACTTGAATCCACTGATTCAAAGAGTATGTGCCTGATCATTGATAGGATGCAAGTGGCAAGCCAAAATAGAATCATTTATCACACAAATTTTTTTATAAGTGAACATAATGAAATTTGGCATGTCTAGCTCACCAACCTTTCTTCTTCAAAACTACCTTCTAACCAGGCTGGGTGCCAGAGCAAACCTAAATATCAGAAATTAGTTAGATCATGATACTATAGAGAACTAGAACAAGAAAGAACCTCTACAAGAAGCCAATTATCTTTGGCTAAAAGCCAATCCCATAGAAATGACATGGAGGGATAGAGAGATGCTATTCGGCTTTGGTTTTTTTCCTGTCCCAACAAAGGGATAAGGACATGAAAGAACCTCAACAAACAAATCAGATCTCATTATTAATTGATCAGTCCAATAATCAAGTCGCGGGGGTTGTTGGGGAGATAAACACCTTGGGGAGCTTCCTTGAGTAATTAATATAACATATAGAGATATACTTTAACCCAAAAGGCCTAAGTCTAATGGGTATGTGCTCAATTATGTTAGATTAACCACTCATTCTTCTCATCTTTATTCAATGTGAGACTTCACTCACACGTGTAACCCAACAATCTCCCTTTCACGTTTGAGCCTTTGTCTCTCTGTGGGCTTTAAGACCTTTCTATAGGTTATGAACAAGTCCTACTCACTCCCCCTTGCCTAATAGGCTTTTCACTTCATCAATGCATCATCCATGAGTCTCTCATACGCCATCCATGGGAACCACCTGTCAACCTCACACGCACATCCATGGGAACCCCGCATGTCCATGTCCATAGGAACCTTGCATCACACCATTATTTAGCACCATTAGCAATATTTCTTTGTTGGCCATTTTTTTCTTTTTTTCTTCTTCAGGATCTTTGTGTGTGGGCCGTTTAGGCTTTCTCTGTCCCCACTGGGTAGGGACCCTAAACACCTCACCACCTTCGCTGCACACCACCATGGGCTCTAATACCATTTGACTACCTCCCAATGCTGCTTTCCAGGCCTACTCATGAATCTGCTCACAACTCCCACTGCATGTGCAATGTCTAGCCTTGTACACACCATAACATACATCAAGCTACCAATAGCTGAGGCATAGAGCACCTTGCTCATATGGTCTCTTTCTTCTTCTGTTTTCGGTGACTGTTCTTTACTTAGTTTGAAATGACTACCCAAGGGTGTGCTCATTGGTTTAGCTTCATTCATGTTGAACCTGCTGAGAACCTTCTTCACATACTCTGACTGTAAAAGCTTCAATGTACCATTAGCCTTATCTCTAATGATTCTCATACCAAGGATTCGCTTTGTAGCTCCCAAATCCTTCATTGCAAACTGTTTGGACAACTGCTTTTTCAGATTATTAATCTTCTTAATGCTAGATCCTGCAATAAGCATATCATCCACATACAACAGTAATATGATGTAAGAATCGTCAAAAGACTTCACATAGCAATAGTGATCAGCTTCACATCTCTTGAACCCAATTCTATGCATAAAACTATCAAATTTTTTGTACCACTGTTTAAGAGCTTGTTTTAGGCCATACAAGCTCTTTCTTAGTTTGCAGACTAGATTCTCTTATCCCTGAACAATGAACCCTTCTGGCTGAATCATTTAAACGTCTTCCTCCAAGTCACCATAAAGGAATGCTGTCTTCACATCTAATTACTCAAGATGTAAGTTTTCTGCAGCCACCATTTCCAGTACCAATCTGATTGTTGACATCTTCACAACTAGAGAAAATATTTTTGTGTAGTCAATGCCTTCCTTCTGCTGGAACCCTTTAACAACTAATCTGACCTTGTAACGTTTGCTACCATCATGTTCATTCTTTATTCTATATACCCACTTGTTGTGCAAAGCCTTCTTTCCTACTGGCAATTCAGTCAGTTCCCATGTCTGATTCCCCAACAAGGAATCCATCTCATCCTTCATGGCTAACTCCCACTTGCTTGAATTCTCATATTGCAAGGTTTCATTATAACACTCTTGCTCACCACCATCAGTCAACAGGAGATAATTTAAAACAGGTGAATAACGCTGTGGAGGTCTAATGTTCTTGGAAGATCTACGAACTTCAGCTACAGGTGTACTCAGATCTATCTGTGAATTTACATTCTCCTTATCTTCTTCACCCTTTTTCTAGACAGTACTTTCAGTCAATTCATCTAAGTTGATAATAAAATGATATAGTTTTTAGATAAGTATATATATACACTAGCCTACATATCTCATCACACACCTAAGTATTTCTTTGATTGGAAAATATAACAACTCCAAATATGATGACTGAAAATTTTTAACCTTTAAAAACAAAATAAAAGACACTCACATACTCATTCCATAATTATCGTCCGTTTAGATAATTCTTTTAATGTGATTATTATCAATATATATATATATATATATATATATCTGTGTGTGTATATGTTGGATAATTCGCTTTTGGATAAGCTTGAACATATTAGTAGGGGTATGCATGGGTTGAGTTGAGGGGATTTTTCGACCCAACCCACCATGGTGGGTTAAGAAAAAATCCAACCTAACTCAACCCATCACAACAGTTCAATCCAATCCAACCCAACTCACATGGATTGAGTTGGGTCAAGTTGAATCCATGAATTGGGTTTTTTTTTTCTTTTTTCTTTTTAATTACTATTATTATTATTAAAATTAGCCAATATATATATATATATATATATCCCACTTGCCCCCTAATTTTTTTTGTTTTTGAGATAAACTGATTGCTAAACACACTCATACACACACTTTAATTACATTCTCTCACCAAGCTCAAATACATTACTTAACCCAAAGTACCAATACAAGAGAGCCTACTTGCCACTTAAATTGTTTAACAAAATATACATGAACTAGTATCCCAGCTCAGATTTAAACAAATAAGAGTGGAGTGGGAGAGTGGGAACGGGAGGTAGCATAAAGAGAATTGAGTCTTAGAGCTTATTGGTGGTGCTAAAAAGCCATATTGCTATTTTTAGCACCACCAATACTAAAAAGCATGTTGCAATGGTGGTGCCATAACTAAAATTTTTTAGCTTCTTGCTACAGTACACAATCATCTATAGCTGTGCACTATAGCAAAAAAGCTAAAGCAAATTTTTTTTATTTTATTACACTTCCATGCTTTGCTTTCTCCCTTGCATGCTCATCTTTTTTTTTTTTTTTTGGCCTCTTTCTCCCTTACACACTATTTTTCAGCTAATGACTCTAGCTCTCTTCAGTTTTTAAATTTGATATGTTGGATTGTTTTATGGGTTTTGCAAATTGGAATTTTGTGAATTTTTTGAATTTTTTTGCAAATTTGTGTGTTAGTGTGTTCAGATGGGAAGAAAAATAGAAGGCCAAACCCACTACAGTAGTAGTTATGATGGTTGATTATTGTAGTTGATATATTATTTTATTACATTGTTTATATTATTTTATTATGTTGAAAGCTAAACAAAACCACTGATGTTGGATGTTTTCTAAAGTAAGAAGGTAAAATAAATAAAGTAGTTTTTTGTAATGACAAATAGTTAAATTTATGGATCCACCAATGTAGATGCTATTATATAGAAAAAGCCAAATAGAGGACAAAAATAAAATAAAATAATTATTAATTATATATATATATTATATTTTTAAATATATATTAAATATATATAATTTAAATTTTAAATATATAGATAGGTCGGCTGGGAAGTGATCCGATTCAACCGCCATACAGAGCCGCAACCCGAAGATAAATAAACGCGCTTCTAACCCTTGGTTGGTCTCTCTCCTTTCTCATATAAAAGGCCATAGCGAAGTAAAAAAGAATACAGAAAAAGCAGAAGCAGCAAAATTAAGTCGACTATGGCGAACGGTGATATTCCTGAAGATGCCAATGGGCGTAAGATTTTCCCTCTTGGGTTTTTTTTTTTTTTTTTTCAATCTCCTTTAACTTTCCAAAATCACTGGGTTTTGTCAAATGGGGTAGAATCAAAAGTTTATTCTTAATTTTATGTTTTTTTTTTTGATTCAGATTGCCCTGGTACCCAATCAGATTCGGCAGGAAAATCTGACGCTTGTCAAGGTTGTCCTAATCAAGAAGCTTGTGCCACTGCCCCAAAAGGCCCTGACGCAGATTTTCTACCTCTTTAATTTTTTTCCTAACTCTCTAAAATTCTTAATTTTGTTTTTGTTTATGTTGTTGTTGTGGGGGTTATTTTATGTTTTACCAGTTGTTCGTGGAGTAATTCTGATTTTCCTAGGTCATATTGTCTGAAATTTGATTTTTTGAAAATTTTTAATTTGTTATCTTTGTGTGCTGTAAAAGTTTGGTTTTAGTGTTATTGAGACTATGGTTACCCACAAACCTAAGGTGTGAATTTGGGGAATGTTAAGAATGTTACTTGTTAGGTTGCGATTGTATAAGCTGTTGCAAAATCGCATTTTGGGTCTAAAATGAGCGGCGTTTTGGGTTTTAAAAAGTGTTTTTAGGCTCCAGACTCTTATTGTCTCATGCTAAACTTGGAGTTCTGGAGTAGTAGTGTATACGTATTATAGCAACAAGCACGTTTGTTGTTGCTTGTTAACTTAGAACACACTTAGCTAGGAAAGAGCCCTACTGTGGAACAAGTTGTGTAGAAGATTACGTGTGAATGGATGAAAGGGAAAAGAGGAAGTTATGGTTTAGAACATCTATTGGTGTGTTTATTTATTAGGATTGGTTTCCATTATTTACAAAACTAGGTAAACTTATTCCAATGGAGGCTAAAACTGCCATGTTTGGTAGCCCAGAAGTAGGGAATCAGAATGCTGTTTCAATAGCATCAACTGCATTGCAGTTATATGATTATAGCTTGAATAAAAAAGGTATAGAATTTTACCCTCCACAATCAAATAAAGATTAGCTCAAAGCAATCACGTTGCCCATCAAATCACAGAAAGCTCATTGAAGCACACAACTTCAACCAGCATTAATAATATTTTTGATAGGTAATAATAACTTTACTTCATGTACAATGAACACAAAGAAGGCAATGGATCACATTAATTCTGGTGTCCCCATTCCATGTTTTCCCTCGACACCCACAACAACTCTAATTGTTTTGAAAAATTAGAGAGGGAAACCATCTCTATCTTAATTAAGGGAATCGTTATAGTAGAAACCATCCTCCATAAAGGTTACAATGAGTGGGTATGGTGAAACCACCAAATCAGAAAGAACCCACTTCTAAATGACCTTCAAAACATGCAAATATATTATATAGTATACCCATCAACGACCACCTACAAAAGCCCTAATAGTTCAATCTGTAATGAAATTTTCCATTAATCACTATCCCATTTTGTCCCGCCAATGTATCAACTACCATCACTAACTTTCAGTACTTATACATCAAACAACCATGTAAACCAACTGCTGATGTCATTTTTATTTAACAATCTTTAAAGGGTATCTTCTTACATTGGTTAAGTTTCACTGCCTATATAGTATATTCCAAACAAGCATATAATTAAACAAAGACTATATATTGAATTGTTTGTTTACCAAGAAGAAAGAGAGGAAATTACTACAATGAATTTGACAACTTTGGACAAAATATTTTGAGGTGTGACAATGACAAGTAACAGTTAAAAGAAATCTTGAAATTTTTTGTTAAACACAAAGGAGAAAGACAGATTAATCTTACTCTTTGAAAAGAAAAGGAGGGAGTTGAGAAGGTATGCAGAGTGAGCTCTATTAAAAAATTGACTTATTTAAGTTCCTGCATTGCGAGATTCCTTATCCTGGCAGCTAGGCATGGTTTCAGTAAGCCTTTGATATTACAAGCAATTCATCAACTGCCAGTCAAATTGATGTCTTTTTCCTTTTTCTCCTTTTTCCCTAATAAGGTGTTTGCTGATGATGAACATTAATTTATTTCATTTACTTGTTTTAGTGAACACCCTTAGACCAAAAACTTCAAAATTAAAACTAAGTGAAAATTCCAAAAAGAGCAATCACTCTCTGGGGCTTGCAGCCCAAAATGAATGGCAAAAGTATGGATTAATTATTCAAGGATGGTGTTTCATTTATGCATAACATGTTTTAAGTGTGACTAACTCTCTTTTAGTTAATATTCTGCAAACATATTTTATGACTCAGATGTAGTCTTAATGTTCTATACACTTGTTTCTACAGACTTGGTTGTCATTGCAGAAAGTATGGCTAATGTTAAGCATAAGATATTTGTTTTATCAGGGAAGGGTGGGGTTGGCAAGAGCACATTCTCTGCCCAACTTTCAATTGCCCTAGCAGCTATGGACTTCCAGATAGGTCTACTTGACATTGACATTTGTGGCCCGAGCATCCCAAAGATGCTTGGCCTAGAAGGTCAAGGAATCCACAAGACCAACCTCAGCTGGTCTCCTGTCTATGTTGATGGTAATATCGGGGTCATATCAATAAGATTCATGCTTCCTGGTCCTAATGAAGCTGTCATATTGAGGGGCCCTCGCAAGACTGGGCTCATCAAGAATTTCCTGAAGGACGTGTACTGGAATGAACTTGATTTTTTGGTTGTTGATGCTCCTCCCGGGACCTCAGATGAGCAGATCTCAATTGTTCAATGCCTTGGGGCTACTGGAATAGATGGTGCAATTATTGTCACCATTTTGTAGCAAGTCTCCTTGATTGATGTGCGAAAATAAATCACTTTCTGCAAAAAAGTTGGAGTTAAGGTTCTTGGGGTTGTTGAAAACATGAGTGGCTTGTGCCAGCCATTGATGGATTTCAAGTTTATGAGGATGATAGAGACAGGTGAACATATAGATATTTCGGAGTGGGTTAGGGAATATATAGATATTTCGAAGAAAGCACCAGAACTTCAAGATTTGATTGCTTGCAATGAAGTGTTTGATAGTAGCAGTGGTGGTGCAGAAAAAATGTGCAGGGAAATGGATGTGCCTTTTCTTGGGAAGGTGCCATTGGACCCACAGCTTTGTAAGGCTGCTGAAGAAGGTAGATCCTGCTTCATTGATAATAAATGCCAGCTGAGCGCTCCTGCAGTGAAGATCATCATAGAAAAACTGATTGAAAATAATAGATTCTCAAGAATGTTGGTAGATAGTGCATAGGCTGTTAGCTTCAGCTTGTGGTCCTTATATGGATCAAAATTCTGTGTTTTTCTATCCTCTTTTCTGTTTTCTATCATCTTTTCTGTTTAATGATAGCATGGATTCTTTACCTTGTGGCTTTTGAATTACTTGGCTTATATGCATTTATTCAAAACATGGCTGCTACATGAATATAATGATATTTAACCTCTGGAGTTTTGTGGCCGTACGTTCTGCATAGTCCTTGGATATATTTTTAAGTGATTTGGGATAATCTGTCTTTGATGCATACACCAAAAGCATTTGTTCTCACTTCAAAAGTTCTTCTAAAATGCAAGTAGCAATCATCTTTAATCATCCTTAATCAAAGGATTAACCCTTTTATTAGCCATGATGATGGTTCCATAACATATTAGAATGGACATTAGTTTCTAAATTTAGAGGCCTACAATGATTAAAAGACTCTGCTCTGATGTCCGATTGTGATGAGTTGATTCTTAACAAAAATAGATGTATGAGACACTTGTAATATAGTTATCATTTTCTCCCATAAGGCCAACTGTTTCATCAGTTTATCTTGCTTTGCGTTAAAATTTCATCAACATATTTGCGCTTGATTTAGATACATTTGGCCTCTATCACATGTATCATGACACTAACAAGAAGCATATGATATGCAGTTTGAAAGTTCAAATAGTGTGTAAAACACCCTTAAACGTTTAGACCCCCAATTACAAAATAACCAATTCAAGCTTTATGTCAAACAACTAGTGTGTGGAAAATGAACAAAAGCTATAAAACAGAATTGGTAAACAATCTAAGCCAATTAAAATCACATCCACAGCAGAAAATAAAAGGCAAAGATTAAAGGAAGAGAGATGCAAATACAAGGACAACATAACGATGTGTTATCGAAGAAGAAACTGAAACTCTCGACGTAAAACCTCTCTGTCGCCCCCCAAGCGGTCAATAATCCATTAGAAAATGTAGTTGGAATACATAAACAGCAATAGACCCTCCAAGCCTAATCTACCCGATGTACCTAAGCCCTCCAAGCTTCTTACTCCAACGAGGTTGTGCCGAACCTTTTTCTTTTCTAACTTACCGGATTCCGCTATAATCCATAGCATCCGTCATCCTTGGCATCTTCCAATGCTTCCCAAAGCTCCAAAAACACTCAACACTCTAAATGGGTGTGGGTAGTGTTTGGATAGAAATCTCCTCTCAATAGGTATGACAATGAGAGAGGGAATGAGAAGAGACTATAAAAATTTCTTTCTAAGAATGAGTAGCTCTCTCTAATTAGGTGTTTTGAAGAAACCTCTCTTAGGGTTTTTCTTTTTGAATGGCCACATATTTTGTGGGAATGAGGGGTATTTATACTGGTGTAAGAATGGAATGTGAAGAGTCAGTTTTTCCAAAACAGGGTTGGCTAGTGACTTGACCTCGCGACTTGACTGAATCGCGAGTTCAAGCCGCGAGCTAACTGAATGGCCAATCTGGATTTTTGTCCTGTAGTGCTCTAGCTGGCATGATTGTTCAACTCCCCTGCATGATCTGCGCGTGTGCAACTTAGCCGCGAGCCTCTCGCGAGATCTAGTCGCGAGTCCCTGCTTCACTGCACAGTCTTGAGCATTTCTTCACACTCTCTCACACACTGCCCTTACATGATTCCCACATAAATACAGAGTTTCTAAGTGCTGTATTATAAGCAAATTTGTCACGAAATAAAGCCAACACATGGTTGATTAAATTCAAACTTACAATCTCTCCCTTTGGCTATTCCGTGACAAAACACTCTAAAACAGACTCTAGACTTAAACGTGAGTTTAGGAACAATGGCAAAACTCACTCACACCCTAGAAGCTGTGAAGTACTTGAATCATATGAACATGAAGCTCCTAAAACATAACAATACACCATGATCATTGTATGCAGAAAACATGAAATGCATATGAAACAGGCATAAAGTAATCAAGCAAAGATGAAGTTAAGAAACAAACCATGACTTGATCAAACAAGTAATCACTATAAGGTAGTGATCACAATGCTCATTTACACTTGGAATGAACACTTGAATATACAAGCTAACAAGAACAATGTAAGTTATTTGTATACCTAACACTCAACCAATGCATAATACACTGAGTATATGCATCTAGGAACAATCCTACAAGGGCACATGAGTGACAGTACTTAACAAGAAAATGCATGACATTTAGTTAATAGTATTGATTTAAACAAAGTATAAAAGGCTGCATAAAAGCATGGTACAGACCATAAAGCCTACAGAATCATGGAAACAAACCCTAAAAACTTAAAGAAACAACATGGGCACAAACCACAAAATACTGAATATAAACTTAAACAATATAAACTAAAAGTGCTTAAAGTTTCTCCCTTCAAAGTGATGAGAAGCTGTGATGCACTTGGAACATATATACTTGTAACCTGAAACACTTGCACAAAACACATTAGACCCTCAAGGTAAAGCAAGTAATAAAATAACAAGTATAATGTAACAAGTAAGTTGCGATCAAGTAAACATGATGTAAAACATGTGAGCAACTTGATCATACACCAAAAAAGTCATATAGAAATGACTACAATGATCACATAGCAAAGCAATAGATCATTCGAACATGCATTCAATGAAGCACAATAGCATAAGGAAGTATGCATGTCCAATACACAAACATGAAGCGATGAGAACAACAAAGAATAACTCAAAGCACCATAAAGCCAACAAGAAAACAAACAGAACAAAGTTTTCTAATTCACACAATGTCTTCTCCCCCTTGGTATATGCATCTCCCCTATGGAATATCGCTTCCCCTATAAATGTGCATGGGAAATAGAATTTCTCCTCCTAAGGATGTGCACAAGAGTCATATAAAAATGACAAAACACTCCGATATATTCTCTAGAGTATACTCTCCCCCCTTTTTGTCAGGAATAGGCAAAGGGTCAAGAAGAAACGAGAGCAAGAGATGAAGGTACGAACAATGCTAATGATGCATGAGGGGTGCGAGATGAATGAGAAAATAAAACTCAAACCTAAGACAAAGTAAAATGCTACAAAGCATAAGGTAAACATGACATGCTAGGATGAAGAAGTAAGGTATAGACCAATACATGACAAGGGTAGCAAAGGTGTGTGGAAGAGGTGGCTAAGTGCAATGCATGACCAATGCATGAAAAATGTACATGTGGGGTAAGGTGTGTTAAATACACAACCAATGAACCAAACATGTTCCTAATGAGGAAACATGAGAAACCCCAAAGTTTGGTACTCATTGGAGTCCAAACAAGCGAGAAAATGTCTAAGAGTCATTTTATCAAACACCTAGCATGCACACTATGAACAATAATGTGAAACAATGCATGAACATCATGAAATCCACCCTTAATACATGTTCTTTCTGCCACAAGGGGCCAACATCCAATGCAAATCAACAAAAGAAACCAACCCCATGAAAAAATTTGACAAAAATTAAGTTTTCCCAACCCCTATGATGAAAATCCCAACCAAGAGCACAAAACTCTCCAAAACATAATCTAAGGATCAAAATTAATGAAAAGAGTTTATAATTACCTTAGAGATGTTAATGGAATGAAAAACCATTTAAATTGGTTGGGTTTTGATGTAAAAATATTGAA
The DNA here is from genome assembly GCF_001633185.2 of Quercus lobata. NCBI lineage: Eukaryota > Viridiplantae > Streptophyta > Magnoliopsida > Fagales > Fagaceae > Quercus > Quercus lobata. The sequence continues at coordinate 3,723,890 of NC_044907.1, read as the reverse complement.
AGAGGGGTTTTAGAGAGGATGGGAGAGGTTTAAAACAAGTTTCCCATGAAAAAGCTCTATAAAAAGCTGATTTTGGGCGTTTCACGACTGGACAAGTCGCCAGGTTCAGTCCCGAAAATTTTCGCGAGTCGCGAGTGAGTCACGAATGAGTCCCAAGCGTGTCCGAGTGAGTCGCCAAAGCTTCTAGATAAACTCGCGACTGGGGATTTCGCGACCGGTGAGTCGCCAGCTGAGTCGCGAATAACTCTGACACCTATTTTTCAACATAGTACATGTTTAAACAATGAAAAACAAAGTAAACACTAAACATGAACATAAAGAGTGATAAAAATCACTTCCAAATACATATAAAATGATCAAAAATCTTTTTGGATTGAACCATATATAGTTGAGTACACACACATCACATTTAAACAAGTACAATCGAACAAACAAGTAAGGCATTCATTGAACATTAGGCATGTGTGTTATGTGTGCATATCAAATGTGGAATAATCCTTAGTCTAGAGTGAAGTTTCAATGATCAATTCAATCAAGTCATACACAATTAGTACTAAGTCAAGTGGTCTATCTCAATTATAGAAATGAACATATATGACCTCCCACAAGAAAATAATAACATAAGATTGAAGCTTTTCATTTGGCTTCTCACAATACATATCATTTAATCATTTTGAATCAATACAACTCATTTTGAGCAATACATCTCATTTTTGAAATTGATGCCTGAAATTTTTGATATTTCAATTTGATGAACAAGCCTTTGGCTTTTGGGCATCATACATTCTCATATAAGTCGCTCTCCCTTTTTCCTAGTCGAATACTAGTATGTGCAACGGCTTTTGCAGCTCATTATCTCTTTTCATTTTGAGATTTACATTTATTGAGCTCTTTAAGCAATAAAAATAAAACAGTGGGAAGAGATATAAGCACAAGTCTACGCATGTATCAAAACCAACATGACTATTAACTAATCATTCATGACAAGCTTGAAGATCGATTTACAACAATTACACAAAGATGTCAAGATTTTTCCCACAAAGATATAAATGCAAAAATAGCAAGCTAAGCTTGTAAATGCATAAAGTCATTTGTACAAAGGTACATGGCCAAACTCACATGTGATATGTGCTCAAGCATATACGATCAAACTTTTTGAATTTTTCACTTTTTATGCGATTTTGGATTTTTTACTCACATAAAACTAAAACATAAAAGTAAGATAAAAAATGAAACAATGCATACAAATAAATGCAAGATGCACAAAATGCATGAAGATATGTCATTTAATGCATGAAAGGTCCTACAAAGATTGAAAGAATTAGATCAAGGACCAAAAGAGCAAAAGCTCAACCATAGAAACCCTTCCTCATCCAAATGGAACGCTTTTTTGGAATGAGTGTCTCAAGAGAAGTGAGACAAGGGTTGGAAGAATGAGAATTGGAGATGCACAGAGTCAAGGAGTTAAGAGCAGTAAACATTTTCTTTAACAACATGCTATTTTCACTCAAAACCAGTTTACTCTTTTTAGCACTTCCAAAAAGTTCAAGTTTCTCTTTTCTTTTGATTCTTTTAAATCATAAAACTTAGAGCATTGAGGTCTTAGATGACCAAAGGCACCACAATGGTGACAAACAATGCGTTTAGGTCTACTAGGCTTTTTGGGAAGAGATCTAGCAACATTGTTTTGTTCCCTTTTCAACTTGGAGCATTGAGGTCTTATATGACCGATCACACTGCAATGGTGGCAAGTTGGAACAAACTTAGATCCATTCAAAACCTTAGGTTGAGACCAAAACGGAGGCTTTGACTTAACAGCCTTTCTCTCCACCTTTTGATTTCTTTTATGTGGAGGAATATACACCGATTTGTCCTTTAAGGTAAAACACACACTAGGCACAAAATCGGATACCACAACATGATTACAACAAATATTATCATCCTTTTTAGCAATAGGTTCAACAATCAAACACTTGACATGCATCTTAAGAGATTCATTTTCACATTTTAACTCATCAACAAGTTTGTTAGACAAAACAAGTTTAGCATCCAAGTTCATATTCAAACATTCAAATTCTTTCAGCTTTTCAAGAGAAATTTTAGCAAGTTTTTTATATTTCTCAACCAATTCATTGGATTCATTGAGTTTAGCAATCAAATCATCATTTTCACAAAATAACTTGCTCAAATTCTTTTGAAACTTCTTAGCATTTTTCTTTAAGAGTTTGTCAACAACATCCATAAATTCAAATAACATGTCATCACACTTATGAGGGTTAATACTCATAGAGGCATTTTTACAAGCACGTGGCATGTTACATTTATCACCAACCAAATCATACAAAGAGGCATACAAAGCACAATCCATGGCAAATAAACACAAGGGGTCAAGGATTACACTTAGGTATTTAAACCAATTGAAAGTTCAAATAGTGTGTAAAACACCCTTGAACGTTTAGACCCCCAATTACAAAATAACCAATTCAGACTTTATGTCAAATAACTAGTGTGTGGAAAATGAACAAAAACTATAAAACAGAATTGGTAAATAATCTAAGCCAATTAAAATCACATCCATAGTAGAAAATAAAAGGCAAAGATTAAGAGAAGAGAGATGCAAACACAAGGACAACATAACGATGTGTTATCGAAGATGAAATCGAAGCTCTCGGTGTAAAACCTCTCCGCCGCCCTCCAAGTGGCCAATAATCCACTAGAAAATGTAGTTGGGATACATGAATAGCAGTAGACCCTCCAAGCCTAATCTACCCGATGTACCTAAGTCCTCCAAGTTTCTTGCTCCAACGAGGTTGCGCCGAACCTTTTTTCTTTTCTAACTTACCGGATTCCGCTATAATCCATAGCATCCGCCATCCTTGGCATCTTCCAATGCTTCCTAAAACTCCAAAAACACTCAACACTCTAAATGGGTGTGGGTAGTATTTGGATAGAAATATCCTCTCAATAGGTATGATAATGAGAGAGGGAATGAGAAGAGACTACAAAGATTTCCCTCTAAGAATGAGTAGCTCTCTCTAATTGGGTGTTTTGAAGAAACCTCTCTTAGGGTTTTCCTTTTTGAATGGCCACACATATTTTGTGGGAATGAGGAGTATTTATATTGGTGTGAGAATGGAATGCAAAGAGTCAGTTTTTCCAAAACAGGGTTGGCTGGCGACTTGACCTCGCGACTTGACTGAGTCGTGAGCTCAAGCCACGAGCTAACTGAATGGCCAATTTGGATTTTTGTCCTATAGTGCTCCGGCTGGCATGACTGTTCAACTCCCTTGCATGATCTGCGCGTGTGCAACTTTTGGCGGCTTGCAAGCCATGAGCCTCTAGCGAGATCCAACCGCGAGTCCCTGCTTCACTGCACAGTCTTGAGCATTTCTTCACACTCTCTCACACACTGCCCTTACATGATTCCCACCTAAATACAGGGTTTCTAAGTGCTGTATTACAAGCAAATTTGTCACGGAATAAAACCAACACATGGTTGATTAAATTCAACCTTACACAGTTGTTAAATAAATTCTGTGTAGACCCGAGGGGTGGCACTAGGAGTATTTGCGGTGCGGTTTTGGGCCATTTTAAGCACTGCACTTTGCTGTGTGGATTGGTCAAAATCATAACCTGCACAAGGTAGGTTGCTTTCAGAATGATATTACATAGGAAAGCTACAATACTAGAATCTATTGATACTAATCTCATTTTACAGGCTGGTGTGAACTTAGGAAGCTCCAAGAGATAGACCTCAGCTACAATAATTTTGAAGGGACACTACCTTCATGTATGGCAAACTTGACATCACTTCAAGCATTGGATCTCTCTAACAATCACTTCAACGGGAACACTGCCCGGTCCCGACTACCAAGTTTGACATCACTTGAGTGCCTCTCTCTGTCAAATAACGACTTCTTGATCCCAGCCACAATGTCCACCTTTTCTAACCTCTCACATCTTAAGGTCTTATTAAATGATAACAATAAAATTGCCTTTGAACCTAACTCTCATACTTGGATTCCAACCTTCCAATTACGGGTTTTTAATCTTTCTAACGAACTCAATGGCACAACTCCTAGATTTCTTCATTACCAATATGAGTTGGTAGTGATTGATCTCTCTCACAATAATTTGGTCGGAAAGTTTCCCACTTGGTTGCTAGAAATCAATACAAAATTGGAGTCCCTTTTCTTAAGTAATAACTCTTTCACAGGGCCTTTCATGCTGCCATATGATATTAGTCAAAACATTAAATACATAGATATTTCATTTAATCACTTACAAGGTCCAATCCCCATAAACTTTGGTTTAATTTTTCCAAATTTAGAATATTTAAGTTTAAACATGTCTAAAAATGCATTTCAAGATAGTATAACTTCTTCTTTTGGGAAATTGGTTTTCTTACAATCTCCAGACTTGTTTGGGAATCATTTATCAGGAACAATACCAATGCATTTCGCAATGGGCTGCCACAACTTAACATTTCTCAAATTGTCATATAATAACTTCAGTGGCCAAATATTTCCTACCCATTTCAATCTCACTAGGTTATCATATTTACTTTTGGATAACAATGACTTATCGGGAATGATCCCAAATAGCATCTCAATGTTAAATACTCTTGGGACAATTGATTTTAGTAATAACCATTTTTCAGGCATGCTACCAACGTGGTTGGGGAACATGTCTGGTTTAAAGGATCTTTCTATGGCCAAAAATCAACTTGAAGGTCCTATTCCAATCAAGTTGTGCAAAACTGAACTTCTATTTCTTGACCTTTCCGAGAACAATCTATCCGGCTCTATCCCATCTTGCTTCAATTCATCAGATATTATATCAGTTTATCTGAATAAAAAATTGGTTGAGCAGTCCATTTCCATCTGCGTTCCAAAACAACGATTATCTTATTAGACTAAATCTTTGAGATAACCTCCTAATTGGAAACATTCCTGATTGGATTGGCAACCTCTCATCCTTGAGCATTCTTCTTTTGAGAGAAAATCATTTAGAAGGTAGGATTCCAAATCAGTTATGCCTTTTGCAACACTTAAACTTGTTGGATCTTTCCTACAATAAATTTTCAGGTACAATACCACATTGCTTGAGTAACATTACTTTCGTGGCATCCACCCAATAGCAGGGTTTTAGAGGAATCCCATTACATTTTTCTATGTACGAAATGCCATACTAGAAGACAAAATCAACAAATATGAAATTCTGGAATCATGATATGGGTTATTTTGAGACCGATATATATCCGAAAGATGAAGCAGAGTTCACAACAAAGAATAGAATTGACTCCTATCATGGAGACATTCTCAACCACATGTTTGGAATTGACCTCATGCAACAAGTATGTAGGTGAAATCCCACCTGAACTTGGAATGATGAGCACCGTCCGGGCAATGAACTTACCAGACAACAATCTAACCGGACCAATCCCTACAACATTCTCAAACTTGAAGCAGATGGAGAGTTTGGATCTTTCCTACAACAATTTAATTGGTAAAATTCCACTTGAATTGACCGAAAGTCTAGAAGTCTTCAGTGTGGCACATGATATCTTATCAGGTACAACACCAAAAAGAAAAAATCAATTCGGGACTTTTGATGAAAGTAGTTATGAGGATAACCCTCTTTTGTGTGGACCTACATTACATGATTGCACCAAAATTGGACCTCCTCCTACAATGCTAGTGGATCATGATGGGGAAGGTGGGGGTAGTGAAAGTTCAAAAAACGTGTAAAAACACCTTTGAACGTTTAGACCCCCAAATAACAACTTAATAAATTCAAGCAATATGTCAAACAACTAGTGTGCGGAAACTTAACATATGCTATCATACGAAATTGATTAAATACTATTTAAGCCATAACAAAATAAAATCCACAGCAGATAATTTAAAGGCAAAGATAGAGGAAGGAAGATGCAAACACAAAGACAACACGCGATGTGTTATCGAAGAGGAAACCGAAGTCCTCGGCGAAAAACCTCTCCGCCGCCCTCCAAGCGGTAATCAATCCACTAGAAAATATAGTTGGGATACAAGGACAGCAATAGACCCTCCAAGCCTAATCTACCCAGTGCACCTAAGCCCTCCAAGCTTCTTGCTCCAACGAGGTTGCGCCGAACCTTTTCTTTTCTAGCTTTCCGGATTCCGCTACTAGACCGTAGCATCAACCAATGAAGATTGGTTCCTTCCTAACTGCTTCCCAGAAATCCAAACAACAGACTCACAATGATGATGATGGTGAGAACCTGGTTTGGTATAATGCCTCTCAAGGATTTGACAATGGAGAGGAAGAGAGTTGAGGAATTTGAAGAGATTCTAAGGTAGAGATTGTGGGTGAAACAATCTGGTTTTTCTTTAGGGTTTCTCTCTCAAAATTCTCTCTGGAAGCTCTCTTTCAATCGGGTAATAGGGTATTTATACTGGAGTGGAGAGGAATGTGAAACGTCAGAATTCTACAAAACAGGGGGCTCGCGGCTTGACCTCGCGGGCTTGACTAAGTCGCGAGATCCAGTCGCGAGATAACCGTATGGCCAGTTGTCCTGTTTTGTCCTGTAGTGCTCCAGCTAGCAGACTGTTCACCTTCCAGCATGCTTGGCACGTGAGGTTGCTTCTGGCGGCTTGAAGCCGCGAGTCACCCGCGAGACCCAGCTGCGAGACTCTGTTTTCTTGCACACTCTTGAGCAAACTTCACTCTATCTCACTCACTACCCTTACATCAAACCCACCTAAATACAGGGTTACTAAATGCTGAATTACAAGCAAATTTGGCACGGAATAAAGCCAATAAGATGGTTGAATAAATTCAACCTTACAGGTAGTTTCATTGACATGGCTGTCTTCTACATAAAGCTTTGTGGTGGTTTACGTAACAGTGTTGTTGGGACTTGTTGCAGTTCTCTACATAAATCCTTACTGGCGTAGGGTGTGGTTCAACTTCATTGAGGTGTGCATTGACAATTGCTACTGTTTTGTTGTGGTTCATTACCTAAGTTGTTCAATTTCAGGCTTGCATAGCCTTGCATTTTAATGGTTACATGTATGTGTGTCTCTTCCTTGTGAATTTTGAATCTAAAGTTTGAACTTTGAATAAATATATCAGTTGTGTAAATTTTGAATTTGGCTGTTGTTCTAACTACGAAGATTGTGCATTTTAATTTTAGACCCCTTTCAAAACATTTTATTTAACCAATTTTAAATCCAAGTTAATTATTAGATCTATTTTGGAAGATTTAGGCTAAACACATAATCATCAATATTATTATGCACAACATGAGCCTCTAGCCCACATACTTCAATGTCCCTTAAAAGATTTGAATCCAATGCACTTGATATTTGGAGATCAATAACTTGAATCCACCGATTCAAAGAATATATGAGTGATCATCGATAGAGACTTATTATGTCACACACTATTCTCGATAGAGAGCAGGATGCAAGTGGCAAGCCAAAATATAATCATTTATCACACAAATTTTTTTATAAGTGAACATAATGAAATTTGGCATGTCTAGCTCGCCAACCTTTCTTCTTCAAAACTACCTTCTAACCGGGCTGGGTGCCAGAGCGAACCTAAATATCAGAAATTAGTTAGATCATGATACTATAGAGAACTAGAACAAGAAAGAACCTCTACAAGAAGCCAGTTATCTTAGGCTAAAAGCCAACCCCATAGAAATGACATGGAGGGATAGAGAGATGCTATTTGGCTTTGGTCTTTTGCTTGTCCCAACAAAGGGACAAGGACATGAAAGAACCTCAACAAACAAATCAGATCTCATTATTAATCAATGACAGCTCGAAGATTTTTTTTCTAAGGGGGTCAATAATGGCAGAGCTAAGAATTTTTCATTTGTCATGAAGGGCGAATAAAAAATTAAATGATTAATCTTTTTTCTATAGATACAACTTCCATATTATATACAATAATCTAAAATAAATATTCTAAATACAATTTAGTATACAATACACCTATATTATACAATAGTCTAAAACCATTATAAAATAGGTAAGACAACAACTATTGAATGCATAAACTAATATAATTAAATTACTAATCATACATTTTTGTCAAATTAATAATAACTTATCTAATCTAATCTAATCTAATCTAATACTATATATAATAGCAAAAGCCTTTAACAGGATGCTGCCACATTAGGAAAAAAGGCCCTTTCAAATGCTGCCACGTCTACAGTTTAAAGGCTCGCACGTCACATTGTTTGATGACTCTTTACCAAAAAGAAAAAAACCATTTAAAAACAGTCACACGTCAAAAAACCAAAATCTGAAACAACGCAGCCCAAAACTGTTCATGCCCATCTTCTATTTATTTTATTTGAAACAACGTAGCCCAAAATCCTCCAATCTGTCTTCTATTTCTTCTTCTTCATCGCCCAAATCTCAAATTAACCCTTCAAAATCTCATAAATCTCCCCTCAGAGCCTTCCTCTGCATCTCCAACATCCCCAATGACCGCCTGTTTTCCATTCCCAAGATTCTGCCTCTTAAACCGTTTACAAGGTTTAGGTTGGCGTTCACAACGTCTGAGTATCGGTGGTATACACTATTTTTGGCATGCCGACAAATTGGCGATTGAGACGAATCAAGTTTCAAGGACTAAGACAGTTTCATTGGGGAGACGCTATGTTGTATTTGCTTAATGGGTTTTGGCCAGAATCATATCGGCGTCGGGTAGATGATACGGTGTGTTGGCTTTTGTTTTCGATTTTGCTATTACGCTTGCTCTGCCTCTGTGCGCCGTTTGGTTTCATTGGGGTTGCTCTGCACTGCTTTTCTGTTTAGTTGCATTGCTCTGTGTTGGTTTTGCTTTTTTGCTATTTACTCTCTACAATTCTCATGTTACCCTATGTGGGTTCAATCCCTTTTGTTTTGTATTTTCCCCTAATCATAGGGACTCGAGGTTTTGGTAAATGGTAATAAGAATTGGGGTGACATGAGGCTTTTATTGTTGTTCTTAAATTCTTAATTAACGTTAAGAGTTTCAGCATATTTGATAGTTTGATTGTGGCTTAGCCAATTTTATAGAAATTATGCTTCAAAAACGTCAAAAGGGTACTAAGCAGATTGCATCAAAGAAGAATTTGAAGTCTAATGTCTCAATATAATTTATAAATAACATACTCTTACAAGCAAGACAAACAAATGGACGTACTACATTACCCTATGAATTTTAATGAATTTCATTGTATTGTTAAGTTTTCTACATTTTTTTTAAGAAGAGTAAACTAAATGTATTGTTAAGTTATTGTATGTCATCTTCTTTGTACATATTGCCATGAATTTTTCTGGAAAATTACATTGTAAATAAAGCTGGATTGTTTCTTCAAGATTGCTGGCTTTTGTAAGTTGGGTCAATCATATTAACAAGTCTGGTTTATTTATTTGTTTTTTCCATTAATCCTTCTTTTGCTGCTATGGATTACCTCCACTTTTGGATGATTCTAAATCACATCATGTGACTAAGATTGGTTTGAAAATGTTGCTGATAAAAGGGGTTGGTATGTTACTAGGGATAAAGTCTAAAATTTCATTGATAGTATTCCCCCTCTCCCCTGGTATTGAGTCCATTTTTTAAGGCTTTTGCTACTGGAATAAGCATTAAGTTATGTTTTTATATTAAGGTATATTTTTATACTTTTTTGGTATCATTTTGTTATTTAGCATTGGAGTATTTTTTGTTAAGATAGAAGTGGGATTAATTTATGATTGTGTACGAAATTTGTGAGGACTTTCTTAGTGACTTCTCCTCCACTATAGAGTTATGTACATTTTTTGTATGTACCCTTGGTTTGTCTGATTGGAAGCCTTTTATTCTGGTTTTTCTTGGGTTTGAAAGGTGGTTTGGTCTGGTAATAGACACATTATTAATTGGCTTATAATAGGCATCTTAGAGTTTGGGCTCTTCTACTTTAATGAAGATTTAGAATTTTTTTGGGGAGAATACTAAAAAAAATCAAGTATCTGCAATATTTCATTATGCAGCACTAATACTTGAGGTGGTAGATAATTTGCAGTTGGTTCATTGTGATAACTTTTTTTTTTCTCCCTCCAATCTTTCTCTTATCAATTTTTTTTTTCTTCCTCAAGTCAAAGCTGATTGATTGTGTTATGTGGAATCTACAACTGTATAGGAACCTTGTTCTTCTATAGTTTTAGAGTTAAGATGAGGACAGGTTCCATGTGCTTTTCCATCTTGCAAGTTCCTAGATGCAGAATCCCCACATTAGCTACTTTTTGGAGGGAAAGCTTCCACAGTTTGAGTAGGACTGACAAAAATAGTTCTATCTTTAGGCTACTTGGTTCTAATATCTATGGGCTTGAGAGAGGTCACATTAGGAAATGGACTCGAAGTCCTGTATTTACAAACGCAGAGGAAGGAAATAAAACCACCCAGCAAAGTAAACCAAGCAACATTGGGCATGAAATTTTAGATTGAGTGGTTTCAAAAAGTGATACATTTAGTGTAAATAAGACAGAGATTAGTCAATTCCACAATACTGAATACTGTGAATCATAAGATTTACTTCCTATAGATTATTGAAATAAAACAAAAAATATATATGACTACATAATAGAAAAATATAAGAGAAAAATTGATTACTTTCAAAAGAATAATCCACGGTATGATTGTTTTTATTGTGTATGTCTTAGTGTTTTGGATTTGAGTACTTATAGATGATTTACTTTTATTTATTTATTTTATGAATAAATGCTTACATAATAATGGGTTTTATGAATAGACTATTACATAATAATGGGTGAAAAGTTTCATAAATTCCATAACTTGGGTGTGCGTATAATCTAATATATTTGTTTTGTTTATCACTACAAGGGTTGTTGTTAACATATTTTCTCTATATCATTTCAGCTTTTTGGGGATTGTGAGCTTTTTCTTTGTCTTTTTTTGTTTTACAATTGAAATTTAGGGCCAAGATTAAGATTCGATGTCGTTTTTATGGGTTATGCCTTATGAATTGGTTTGGTTTTAGAATTTGAGATTCCCATCAACTATTGATTATGCATTTTATTTGTTGTAGGTGGAATTTTGTTTTGTTTATATGTTGTGGCTTGATTATTCACTACAGATTTTTCTTTTTCCTTTTGCGATTAAAAAGTTGGATTCAATGTCCCTTTTAAGGGTTATATATTGGTTTGGATTTAGAATTTGAGATTCCAATGTACTATTAATTATGCATTATTATTTGACTAATATTTTTTTGACTTTCTGTTTCGTAAAACTGTAGCCATTTTTCTCTTTTAAACTTTTTGGTTGTAAAATTTTCTCTAATCTCATGGTTTAATTCATTGTGGTTCCTAGGAATGGTAGATTTGGCATTTGAAATTGTGTTGCAAGTTTTAATTCGATTTGATTTATTGTGGTTCCTAGGAATAGCAAATTTGCTATTTGAAATTGTCAGGTAAGTTTTAATTGCTTAAAGTCAGATTCTTTTTTTTAGTCTCTCATAACAAGGAAGTACACACATGATGTGATTTGAAGAAACTAATTTTTAAAATTTTTAAGGGATATTGGACACTATATGCTTAAAAATATTACGTTATTTAAGTTTGAATATATGTAGTAGAAGTATGATAACTAAGTTTATGTTGGATGCAAAGTTCATTAATCTGTAAAATGATCCCGCGCATTGCGCGGGTTAAACACTAGTTATTTTTATATGTAATATCAATTATATAAAAATATATGATAAAGAAGGAGAAGACTAGTAACACACTTAGGTGTAGGACTAGGAGTAAATGTGAAACTAACAAAAAAAAAATAGTAATTGATATAAGTTTTTGCTTTTGAAGTGGATGACTTCTTAACCATACACATAGACATAGTCACTTTCTTGGAATTGGAAATAAAAAAGAAAAACTAAGAAAAAAATAGAAGGGAGAAACAAAGATAGAGAGAATGAGAAAAAATTATAGATATAGATACAAATTTGTTGGTTGTAACAGTGATGTAATTTTTTTGTTAATGAGGAAGAAAAATGCAAGGAAAAACAACTTCATTTCGTTGTCAATTGCAAAGTAAGCCAGAATCCTGAAAAGAATATATATATATATATATATATATATATATTTTTTTTTTAATGAATGAGAAAATTTTTTGGAACTGACACAATACTTTCAAAAAAATTCCACAACAAAATCTAGGTAACCAATTGTTAAAGGTAGATAAAAAAATATTGTTAGTTGTGGGTCTAGATAAAACATGTTTTTGTTTGTTTGTAAACAAGTCAAGCTTGGTCATTTTTTTTAGATTTGTTTTGTAAACAAGTTGAGCTCCAGCAAATTGTTTTGTTCCTTAACAAACTCATGAATACTGAACCTTAGAAAAAACAATCCAAACATTAATCAGGCTTGGAGTTTAATTGGTATGGGCTTAAAAAAAAAAAAAAAAAAAAAAAAAAAAAAAAAAAAAAAAAAAAAAAAAAAAAAACGAGCATGGCCCAACCCATAAACATGATTCTTCATTTCCAACAAGAAAAAATAGGAGTACATTTCGGCATATAGGTTTAATTTGTCAAAAAACAAAGTTGACAAAAGTCGTCGTGGTTGGTAGAAACTGGAAAGACACAAAGTCTTCGACGAAAGTCATTGTGGTTGGTAGAATATTGAAATTAGCTAGGTCTTCTCCAATAATGCAAGGATTATCCAAGAAAGCACAATGTAAGGTGCAGGGAAAGTCATAACATTTTTTTTTTTTTTTTTTTTAATTCTCATGGTCTAGGCTATCTCTCAAATATTACAAAGTCTTCAACTATCATGGTCTAGGCTATCTCTCACATATTGCAAAGTTTATAATATTAGTGATATAGATTAGTATTTACAATGAAACACTTTTTTAATAAGGTATTGGATATGAGTTAAGAAATGGCAAGACACCAAGTCTTCAACTATCACAGTTTATCTTATCTCAAATAATGCACAGCGTGTTCTTCAAAATAAATTAAAAATTAAAAATTAAAAAAAAATGCAAAATTTGTAATACTAGCGATATGAGAAGTGCTATATCTGCAACACTTTCATAACAAATTCTAGATAGTAAGTTGTGACAGCTGATTCTAATTTGAACTCACTACTAAAATTACTTTCTTAAAAATCTATTATTTAAGATTTGTTGTGAAAATATTTATAAACATAGATTAGTATTTAGTGGAAAACATTTTCCAAGAACGCACATGATCCGAGTTAAGAAAGGACAATTGTCGCCAAGTCTTTGGCCTTTTATTTTATTTTATTTTTGATAGGGAGTCTTTGGCCTTTTATTGGCTCTAGATCTCCTCAAATAATGCAAAGCTTATTATATTATGGCCCTAATATTTATGGTATGAACTAGTCAACACTATGAAATAATGAAATATTTCACAAGAACGTATTACATACGAAATAGGAAAAACACCATTAACAGCTAGCAAAGTCAATTTGATGCTCTTTAGTCAATGGTGATCAGCGATAACTGCAAATAACGCCATTTGCAATATTTATCAGAGCAATCGTAATACTGATGTGGATTGTTTGATAACACGATATATGTAAGGTGCTGGTGGCCTATTTAAACTCAAGAGCATTTGGAATCATAATAACTGAGAGTTGGACAAAAACTTTGTCAGTCTTATTGGATCCTACCAATTGCCCCAAAAGTCTTTGGCCTTAATTTTCTTGAGTTTAGGTATATTCTCAATTAATGCGAAGTTGGTAGCATCAATACACTAGTCATAACTAAACATTTTCCAAGATAATACTAGATACGAAATTAGGAACAACACCATTTAAACCAAAAACTTTGGCCTCTTCTTGATTATTGGTTTTCTTGATTAGGACATAACTGCAAAATTACAAACTAAAGAAAACAAATCACTACAAAGAACACGCTCTGCATTATTAAACCAACCGCAATAATATAACATGGACCTTTTGATATAAGTATATATGTAGCATGCTTGCTTATGGCCTATTTCAACTGAAGACCACTTTGTTTGGAGAAAACTGTCTTATTCTTGTCGCAAAAATTCAGGAAAAGAAAAATGAAATGAGTTGGGACTTTTTTGCTTTTTGATGGTAGGTAGTGTTAATTTTGTTCAATTAGATATTAATGGGTGCTTTGGTTGCTGGGAGTAAGAGAGAATAGCTCTCTTATAACTCAAAGCTTCCATGATCAACTACAGATGAATATAATTTTACATCTTGGGACTTAAGCAAAAACATTATGAAATTGACAGTTTTTAGACCCCTTAAACAATTGATTAAACCTAGGTAATTAGCCAAGTTGTTACTTAGTTCAATTAAACAAGTCTAGGTTATCACAATATAAAAGATCAAATCATGCAAAGCAGCGGAAAATAAATAACACAAGATATGATCACCCAGGAAACCAAAGCGGTAAAAACTTGGGGAGGATTTGACCTAGCTATCCTCAAGGGAAACTTGAATCCACTATCTTGAAAGAATCGAAGTTCATACAATAAGACTTACAAGCCCTCACGCTCGACTTCTTATTGCTACCAACCAGTAGAACTTACTGACATAACTACGTGCAAGTTCCGAATCCACGAACTCCTTCTTTCTTAGATTCACCACTAACTACAAGCACACCCGCTTGTGTTTTCTTTAAGCTTCAATGGCAGCAACTGAATTGATCATCAAGGCGTAAATAAATCTTCTCCTTGAAAACCCTAAGTCTGTGTAAAGGAAAGCTCCTCTAAATCTCACAAGAGATTTACACAAACTGCAAATATGAGCAACACTAAAACGTGGCTAGGGTTTGCCTTTTATACTTAGGACAAATAAGAAACCCTAAAAACGTTTTAAAACAATTAGGGCTGAGTTGGACGAATCTGCAGAAAAGAATTCTGCCCGAGCTTCGATCGATTGAGCCTGTCTTTTGATCGATCGAGCCAGGCCGAAAGGCACAATGCTTCCCGCTTTAACTCGATTCCAACTTTACATAAAATCACAACTTTGAGCTAGACTTAAACACTAAACACATTGTTTTGATTATGGTTTGCCAACAATACACATTAGAGTTCTAAATATATAAAATCCTAAACTTTAGAACCTAACAGAAATGATATTGAAATCAACCAAAAGTCAAATCTCTTTCATAAAAGTGTATCCGCAAGGCCATTGTTTCTTTTTTATTCCCTCAATGAAAGTATTCATTCATTAAAAGAAAAAAAAAAAATCTTCTTGAAACTTTTCAATTTAGAAAAGGTTATCATTGTGGTGGGTGGAAAGACACCACGATGCAGAGTTTTAGAGTGTGTTTGATATCAACTTTTAGTGTTTAGCTTTATGTACAACTTTTTAAAACTTCACTTTTTCAAAAAACATTTAAAGTACAAATATACTTTGACACACTTTTTACAAAAATTTTCAACAAAAAGCTATATAAATTGTTCCCAAATGGACATTTAGTCTTACTCATCTTGTTTCTCACATAGAAAAACGAAATAAAAGAAATCTTAGACATCTCAAACAATGGATGTAACTTTTTTGCTTTGGAAAAAAAGCACAAATATGATATGAGAAAGCTCCTTTGTATAGGGATGAAGCAAGGTGGGGTCCCAAGGGGCCCAGGTGGACAAAGAAAAAGTATATTCTCCACAATTTTATATTTGGCTCCATTTTTCTTATAATTTTACAATGAATTTATTATAAAAATGTAGTAAGAAATAATGATAAAACAAGACAAAGTGTCTTGCAATGTATTACATATAAAAAAATGTTTTTGTGTCTTTGTATTTGTTATTAGTTTGTTAAAATTAAATGGATATTTATTTGGAATTTTATAATTTTTTTTCTTATACTTTGCCTTCCTAACTAGAAATTAAGGTTCCATACTTGACTACCTTTGTATTAGTAGTGGATGTAGCTTTCCAACTTCTTGAATGAATTAGACAAAAAGACTAAGATAGAGAGGAAAACATGAATGAATTAGATAAAAACAAAAATAAATAAATAAATAAGTGGGTTAATTTTCTTCTAATTTCTTTTGTTTTCGTCTAGATCTAAGAATTTGGAAATTCCTAAAAAAGAGTGCAACAACATTATGAGATCAACCAAAAGTCAAACTTGATACAGTGAAACTATATCGATAAGTCCATTGGTTCTTTTTACTTCCCACAATCAAAGTATTTATTGATCATCAAAAGAAAATAAATTATCTTGTTCAACCTTTTTTATTTAGAAAAGATCGTCATTGTATGTAGCTGGGTGGAAAGACACCATGATGCGGACTACAAAGTCTTAGTCCAAGTCATTCATATAATGGATGCAACTTTTTTGCTTTCGGAAAAAGGACAGGATATCTGAGAAATTTGTATATGTAGTAGGTATATATAGGATGGTGGTAGTGTTATTTCAACTCAAAACCTATTGTGCTAATATTGGAGGGCTAATATTGACATTCCATTGTGTGGGAGAGGGACATATAAAAAATTAAAATCTAAAGTCGTTATGAGAAATCAACTTTAATGATAATTTGATGCATTCATATGATTTTATTTTTGTTAAAAAGTTTAGGGTTTTAAATGAGTTGGGTTTTTATTATTCCCACCATTTTAGAGGCTTCTTGAAGTGAGGGAGTTCAATTTTTTTTTTTTTTTTTTTTTTTATAAAAAATAATTATTAAATTGAATTTTTTGCCGCCCTAGGCAATGGCTTAAGTGGCCTTGCCCAAGGGCCAGCCCGGCTCATTGTGCCAATATTTTTTATTTTTTCACGTTAGAGCTACATCCCTATATCTTTTTAAAATATTCATAGCATTTTCACCTCTTTGGTGAAAGCACATATCCTTTGTCTTTTTTTCTCTTTTCTCAATGAAAATGAATAATTTTTTCCCACCTTTTATTTTAGTTGAAAAACAATTTCCCTGGTGGTGGGTGTAAGGATACAATGTATGTCAAAGTCTTCAACCTCATGGTCTAGGTGCAAAGTTCATATATAATACTAGTTATATAGACTAGCATTTACTATGAACACTTTCCAAGAAAGCACTGGATACAAATTCATAAACAAAGTTGATCTGATGAGGCCTAAGTGCTCGGCATTTAGTTTAGTACAAGTCTTCAAAAAGAGGGAAAAGTTAAGGGATGGCCTAACAATTTCCCCAAAAGTCTTTGGCCTTAATTTTCTTGAGTTTAGGTATTCTCAATTAATGCAAAGCTAGTAGTACCAATAGACTAGTCATAACGAAATATTTTCCAAGATAGTATTAGATACGAAATTAGGATTAGCAACATTCAAACCAAAGACTTTGGCCTCTTCTTGAGTGTTGGTCTTCTTGAGTAGGATGAAAGAAAACAAATCACCGTATGTATGGAGAAATTCAGGAAAAGAAAAATCAGATTAGTTGGGGCGTTTTTGTTTTTAGGTGGTGGGTGGTGTTAGTTTTGTTCAATTAGATTTTAATGGGTGCTTTGGTTGCTGGGAGAAACAGAGAATAGCTCTCTTACAACTCAAAGCTTCCATGATCAACTACTAATGAATATAATTTTATATCTTGGGACTCCAGCAAAAACATTATGAAATGATATTGAAATCAATAAAAATTCAAACCTCTTGCGTACCTTTTTATGGAAAAGTCTAGGACCATATAATTTTTCACAACTTCTTGCCACAACAGTGATGTGGCAGAGTGTGATTGGTAAAAAAAAAAAATAGTGAATTCATGTGTAAGTGTTAGTTAACCACTCACAATCTGTCACGTTAGAGTTGTGACAAAAAAGTTGTGGAATAATTTGTGTTCCTAGAACTACTCACCTTTGCATTAGTAGTGAATGTAGCTTTCCTGCTTGTTGAATGGATTAGACAAAAACTAAGATAGAGAGCAAAATGTTCATGAATTGGATAAAAACAAAAACAAATAAATAAATAAGTGTATTATTTTTCTTCTATTTTTGTTTATCACAAATTCAGGAATTAGGTAAATTCCTATAAAAGAGTGCAAAAATATTATGAGATCAACCAAAAATGAGTTGAGTTTAAAAAAAAAATCAAATATCATTTAATATCATATTTAAATTTTATGTTGTAACTTTATTTTTTAATTTCATTTTTCTTGCTTTTTTATATACAAAATTACTAACTATGTCTCTAAATTTAAGTTTTTCTAACATCTACTTTTAAAATTTGAGCCAATTTTGTAGTATCATGTGGAAGCATTTCAATGTTTGATATATAAATCAGTGTTAATTTCCCTCTAAAATGAGGTGAGTTTATTTCCTTTTCTTATGTAAAACAACATGCCCTTTAATGTGGTATTATCTTTTTGCATATTACTTTTAAGGGTCTTCTTTTAAAATGATGTGTGCCAGAATAGCCCATGGCTGGATGGTGCTTCAACACAGTTTCCCCCATTGCAAATGAAGCAGGGCAAAATGCTTCAAAATTTTATTGTTTGCTAGTTGTTTCCTTTTTCTAAGTTTGATAGAATTCTTTTTCAGGTATACAGCTTCAGATTTCACTGTTCAGTGAAATCCCATTTTCAAGGTGCAATTTTACACTTTGATACACTAATCAAACCGTTCTTCCTTTAGAATTACTATCAAATCTTCAATATTTTTACCAAAGTTTAATATGTTCTCTGTTCCATCAAGATTCAAGAGAATACTTATATATTCATTGGCTTTTGGCTTAGGCTGCATGAATTCCTTACATGCTAAGATTGTATATGACAAAGCTCCAATAGAGATGATATAGTATTGATCTACAATGGAGTTTGTTGCATCTTGAAAGTGGAATTTCTCACAACATACTTCCCTCATCATTAGTACTGACTAGGCATTAAATAATTTAAAATGCTTCTTCAAGATTGCATTTATGCTGACTAGGCATTAAATAATTTAAAATGCTTCTTCAAGATTGCATTTTACCTGCTATCGTAACTTGAATATTTTATTTCATGAAGTTTACAAAAGGAAACCTAGATCGGTAAGCATGCATGCAATGGAATTTGCTATGAGCATTATCACATTTCACTATTTCAATACAAATGAAAAAAATATGAGAGTTTCAAACTAAACTAAGAAAAAAAAAATTTTGAGGACTTCCTCTTTTTTATTTTGTATAGTTTTAAGAATAATGTTTCTGATCAAGAAAATATTTTTACTATAGAAAATTACTAGGTATTCACATAATACAATTGACAAGATACTTCAAATTAGTTTAAAATAAAAATGCAAGTTACCTACAATTGATAATCTTGTGATCATTCATCATTGGACTTACTCTCAAGTGGTTTGAAGGGTGTCATAGGTAGGTAACTTGCATTTACTTCATATCATAAGCAAAAGTCACATTCGTAGCAACGGTAAGAACTCAAGAATAAGCTCTTTTTGGCAAAAATGATGAGGTAAGTATTATTTTTAAAAAGAAAACAAAAAGAGATGCCTTGTGGGTGGAAGCTGAACTCACATTGCTAGCGGTTTCAAAAGAAGAAAATAAAGGGCTATGCCATGTTACTTTTGAGGGAGATGCACAATTTTATGCCATAATGCAGAACCTTATGAGAATATTGTCTCTTGGTGTGTTCTCTTACAAAATGTAGGTCTCATAAATGTGCAGAGGCCTCCAAATATGAGAGGGGATGCTCTACGAGATGATCTAATATGATAAATTCTCCCATATATGAAGGATGGCCTTGTGCAATCAGCGTGGTGTATTTCATATATGCTATTTAATATCTAACACAACTTTTTTCCCTTGAGTTTTTGGGATTTCTTTTTGGAAAATGTTAAAGCTACTACACATTTTACTACACATGATAAACGAACGTGATTAATAGATATTGAAAATAAAATATATGAATATTTGATTTTTTTTTTGGTGATTAATAACACATCTTTTTATAAAAATTATATAATAAAATTTATAGTATCTTTAGCATTACCCTCTCTCTTTTCTATAAAGAGATATAAATTCGGCTAAGTTGTTATACTGTTGGGCCAATATCACCTCCTGTCCTTTGTTACTCAAAAAAAAAAAAAACTCATTTGTAAAAAGCATATAAACTAGTCCGTTCCAGTATTTTTTTTTTCTTTCCTCATTGAAAATGAAAAAAAAAAATTTCTTCTACCTTGTTTTTAGTGAGAAAAAAAAAAAAAAAAAAAAAAAAACACTCATGGTGGTGGGTGGAAGATATGATGGACGTGAAGCCTTTAGTTGTTATGGTCAATGTAATGATCCCAAATAATACACAATTCATGATGAGCAATACATCAAAATACAAACACAACAATTTTCACAATTTTTTTACAAGAATTGAATTGACAGGTTTTTACTGATTAATATTTAATAGACACCACTTTCTTACTACCATTAATAACTTGCCACCTAAATAATTGTAAATTGTTTTTATAAAATTAGTTGTCGACGTAAACTCTTGGTCATAAGGAAAATTATATCCTAATAAGTATTATGTTATTGGAAAATGTTTCGTTGTGATGGGTTGCCCATGCCATTGACATTATTTGAGGAGATCTAGACTCAACAAAAGGCCAAAGCATCAATTTTCATCTCTTAACTTGTACTTATTGCCTTCTTAGAAAAAATTTTCATAATAAATTTAGTCTATATCACTAGTATTATGAACTTTGCATTATTTGAGATAACTTACACCATGACAATTGAACAAAGCGCCAATTATTTTATAAACCATATCTAGTGCCTTCTAGGAAACTCTTTCATAGTGAATACTAGTCTATATCACTAGTATTATGAATTTTGAATTATTTGAGGTAACTTAGGTCATGACAGTAGAAGAAAGTGACAATTGTCATTTCTGAACTTGTATTTATTGCTTTCTTGGAAAGTCTTTCAACACACCCACACAATGTAAGTCTATCATTATCCTTGATCACAATATAGGTGGAAAAATTGTGTGATCTAAATGGTGTATTTCTTATGCTTCTATCTAATATCCACCGTACCACATTTATGAATTTTTTTTTCTTGAGTTTTTAGGATTTCTCTTTTCTTTGAAAAATATTAAAAATATAATATTTTACTACATAAACTTTTATACATTAATGTGGTAATAAGTGCGATTGGGATTATAAAATTTTAATTAATGAGTGTTTGAATATTCTTTTTTTTGTGATTTGCAGCACCACAGTTGTAAAGACAATATAGTAAAGTCTAGGGTCGGACTGTGACAATTTTATGCCTAAGGAAAAAAATTTTATTTGAGGCTTTCAATTTTATTTTATTCAAATATCATTTAGATGTCATTATTAAATTTTATATTGTAACTCTAATTTTTTAATTTCATTTTTCTTGCTTTTTTATATACAAAATTACTATGTTTCTAAATTTTGTCTCTAAAAAAAAAAAACTATGTTTCTAAATTTAAAATTTTCTAACATCTACTTTTAAATTTTGAGCCGACCTTGGAGTATCATGTGAAAGCATTTCAATGTTTGATATATAAAAAAGTGTTAATTTCCCTCTAAAATGAGGTGTTTTTATTTGCTTTTGTTATGTTAAACAACATGCTTTTAATGTGGTATTATCTTTTTGCATATGACTTTTATGGGTTTGCTTTTAAAATGATGTGTGCTTCAATACAGTTTCCCTCATTGCAAATGAAGCAGGTATACTTCAAAATTTTATTGTTTGCTAGTTGTTTCGTTTTTCTAAGTTTGATAGGATATATATATATATATATATATATATTTTTTTTTTTTTCATTCATATTTAAGGATAATCAATCCATGCATGCTGTTTAGACAGCATCTATTTTCATTAGGTCTGGAATGTTTTGATTGAATGCAACTTCATGTTAAGTTGGCACTTGTTATTATGCTGAGGGAATGACAGGTATGTATAGCTTCAAATTTCACTGTTCAGTAAAATTCCATTTTCAAGGTGCAATTCTACTCTTTGATATACTAATCAAACCGTTAAATGTTTTCCCAAGTGGCGCATTCTTTGTTAAGAGAAGTGAAATATTCTTATGTGTCACATCAGAGAAAATAACAAATTAAATTTTGACTTTTTGTTTCATTTGGTTCAATGTTTCAAGACCTTTCATATTAAAAAATAAATATTCTTAATTTTTTTTCTTTTGGTTCAATGTTTCAAGACTTTTTCCCCCTCGCACAAAAATTCTTTGCATTTCAATTCACAATTTCCTACCTTAAATAAAGTGATACATGGTGAAAAAAAATTGAAATCTAATTTCCAAATTTGATTTTGGTATTTTGAGAGAGAGAGAGAGAGAGAGTATTTAGTGTGTGGTCATGTGAAAGATTTCGTGGCTAATATTAATTGACAATCCATTGTGTGAGAGAGAGACATATAAAAAATTGAAATCTCAAGTCATTACGAGAAATTAACTTCAATGATAATTTGATGTTTCATATAATTCTATTTTTGTTTAAAAATTTAGGATTTCATATTAGTTGAGTTTTTATTATTCCCACAATTTTAGAGACCTTTTTGAAGTGAGTGAGCTCACATTATTTTTAATTATAAAAAAAAATTACTAATTTAAATTTTTTGTGGCCCTAAGGCTAGGCAGTGGCTTAAGTGGCCTTGCCCAAGGGCCAGCCTAGCTCATTGTGCCAATATTTTTTATTTTTTCACGTTGAAAGTATATCCTTATATATTTTTATAATATTCATATCATTTTCACCTCTTTGGTGAAAGCACATATTCCCTTCTCTCAATGAAAATGAATAATTTTTTTCCACCTTCTGTTTTAGTCAAAAATCAAATTCAAGGTGGTGGGTGTAAAGATAGGGTCGTTTGGTATAAGAGTTTAAACACATGTTTTCAGTTTTTAAACAACATTACACGCATTTTCATACATTTTTTCACCTATACATATTTCTAAAAAATATAAACAACATTACTAGAACAACGTTACCAAACAAATGTACTTTAGAGTCTTCAACTCTTGTGGTTTAGGTTATCTCAAATAATGCAAAATTCATGATACTAGTGATATAGAATAGCATTTACTACGAAACACTTTCTAGAAAAGCACTAGATACAAATTTATAAAAGGTAGTTGATTTAGTTGAGTCCAAGTCTTCTAGGGAAAAGTTAAGGGATGCTGGTAGTACCAATAGACTAGTCATAATTGGTAGTACCAAAAGTTAGGTTTTCTCAATTAATGCAAAGTTGGTAGTACCAAAAGTTAGGTTTTCTCAATTAATGGTACCAATAGACTAGTCATAACTAAACATTTTCCAAGATAGTACACCACGATGCAGAGTCTTAAAGTATGTTTGAAATCAGCTTTTAGCATTAGTTTTTAGCTTTTACATAAACAAATAAATGTGTTATATATTTTTCTTCTATTTTCTTTTACTTTTGTGTCTCACAAATCTAGGATTTGTAAATTATTGACCAAAAGTCAAACTTCATTCGAGTGAAACTATACCAGTAAGGCCATTGTTTCTTTTTACTTCCCTCAATCAAAGTATTTATTCATTAAAAGAAAATAAATTATCTTCTTGCACCATTTTTTATTTAGAAAAGATCGTCATCGTAGTTGGGTGGAAAGACAGCATGATGCGAACTACAAGGACTTAGTCCAAGTCATCTCAAATAATGAATTTAACATTTTGCTTTTGGAAAAAGCACAAGATATGATCCAAGAAAGTGGTATGTGTAGTGGGTATATATAGGATGGTGGTGGTAGTGGTATTTCAATTCAAAACCTATTTTGCTTGAAAGTATAAATTAGAGTTGAGCAAAAACTTTGTCAGTCTTATAGTTATAGAAAATCAGAAAAAGAAAAAGTCATGGAGTTGCTAAGATGTTATTGGCGGTGGCCGGTGGTGTTAGTTTTGGTTCATTTTGGTATGAATGGGTGCTTTGGTTGCTGGGAGCAAGAGAGAATTGCTCTCTTGCAATTCAAAGCTTCCATCAACCACGCTAGTGAACTTTATGAATTTTCTCTTTGGGACTCAGGCAATAAAGTGAGTGATTGCTGTGAGTGGGAAAGAGTTAAGTGCAACATTACTACTAGGCGTGTAATCCAACTTACTCTTGATATGACATTGGGCTCTTGGAGTAGCGACGTTAGGGGACATTGGTACTTTAATGCCTCTATGTTTCTTCCCTTTGAAGAGCTCCAATACCTCGATTTGAGTTATAATTCCATTCCTGGATGGATCCCAAATGAAGGTACCAATTTTATATCCTAAGATAAGTAGGTAGTATTTGTCGATATCCTAGCTAATTTTTTCTATTACCTCATTTTCTTATAAAAATAATAGCCGGGAAAAAGATTAGTTGTATGTTAGGAATCATTTTATACTGTTTTGTGGGAATATATAGTTGTAGACATGCAAATTGTGGCATGTAAATCTAAATCACAGGTTTTGAAAGATTCTCTGCGTTGAGCAAGCTGGAGGTGCTTCACTTGGATTATAATAATTTCAATAACAGCATTCTGCAATCCTTTAGTGGTACTATTGCTTCGCTCAAGGAACTAGATCTGAGTTTCAACAAATGGAATGGATCAATCCACATCCAAGGTAAAATTATCATTAATTAATTTGCAAATGAAGATTGGAAGAGTGTTTCATGCTTATTGAGAACATAATATTTTTTATTTACCTCCTATATCAATCATTGAGATATATACAATCAAATTTCACCTTTTTTCTTATTAGCTCTTTTAAATGAAATTATTTATGAAACTGTAGTTCCTTTAAGAAAAACTAAACTATTGGCCATTTATATATTGAGAAATGTTAACGGACACCTTTACCTAATTAAAAATTGGTATAAATTGATGAAATAACTGAAAATATTACTTAAGTGATAAGTGAAACTAAAAAAATTAGCTTTATTGACTTCACATCTAATAAATTTAGTTAAAAATCTGACATAAATTAAAATGATTTGGCATAAAGTTATTTATTACACTATCCTATATTGTTAGACCTCTTCAAAAAAAAAAGCAAAAACATATATATATATATATATATATATATATATATTGTTAGACGTCGTAAGACTCCATAACAATTAATTATTAATAAATTTAATATAGATAGTATGACATTATATGCGTACAGTTTGGCCGATAGGTCTAAGAGCATTCACATCAATGGAGTTAAAAATTTAGCATTTTAGCTCCACCAAAAGTTACTTTATCTATTTTACCTACACACATGCTGTAACAGTGGATCTATTTTAGCTTTCAGCACAATAAAATAATATAAACATCATAATAAAATAATATATCTACTACAATAAAATAATCCATCTCACTACAATAAAATAATATATTCACTACACACATACATAACAGCCACACACAACCACAACCACAACCACCACCACCACCACCACCACCACGGCCCACAACAAAAGAAAAAAAAATCAATCAAGTCCACACATCATAGCCACACACACAACACAACCTCAACCCACCACACACCACCACAGCCCACAACAAAAGAAAAAAAAATCAACCAACCCACCCACCACAACCACCACCAGACCACAATAGGAAAAAAAAAAAAAAAAAAACAACAACAAAAAGTGCTGATCGGCTCCCACAGCCCAACCACCCATCGATGAACCCAACCACCTACCACACAACCATAACCACCACCACACCACAGCCCACAGTAGGAAAAAAAAAAAACAAAAAGTGCGACGCGCACAACCAAAGCCATGAACCCAACCACCTACCGACGCCGATCTACCCACACAAAAAGTGCTGATCGGCGGTGACGTTGACGATGAAATGAGAGTGAATGAGCTTGAGAGACCGGAGTTGAGAGAGTGAGCTTGAGAGAGATGAGATGAGAGTGAATGAGAGAGAGAGAGAGAGAGAGTGACGGTATGTATTATTTTAATCACCAGGGGATTAAAATAATTTTTTTTTTTTTTTTTGTTTAGCTCTCATGAACAGTGCACATCTATTTATAGATGTGCATTGTAGCAGTGGAGCTAAAAAAAATAGATTTAGCTCCATTGCTACAGCATGATTTTTTGTGATTGAGAGCTAAAAAATACAATTATACTTATATAACACCACTGCTGTGAATGCTCTAAGGCGCCAGATTTTAGGCACTAGTCCAAAGTCCATGTTCAAATCTCACTGTAAAGTTTTGTGTAGCCTATTATATTTATGAGTTATGCTAACGAGTGCCTTTAGGGTAATGGTTAAGAATCCAGTTAAAGAAAGTTTCTATGAGAAAAGAAAAAAAAAAGCAATTAATCTTTTAATAGCTTTTTTCATTTTCCATAAAAGTAATGTCAAAACTTTCTTTAATTGGATTCTTAACCAGTGCCCTAAGGGCACTCATTAGCATTTCC
Organism: Quercus lobata; assembly: GCF_001633185.2. Classification (NCBI taxonomy): domain Eukaryota; kingdom Viridiplantae; phylum Streptophyta; class Magnoliopsida; order Fagales; family Fagaceae; genus Quercus; species Quercus lobata. The sequence continues at coordinate 3,697,557 of NC_044907.1, read as the reverse complement.
CTATATGTATTTATTTGACAAATTTTTTTGCTAATCATTTATTAGACATATTTAGAGTCCCGTTTAATGAAAAATTATACGCTGCATTGGGTATACTATTAATAGGGTTATACCTATTTTACGTTTATTTTTGAGATTATAACAAAGATGGACACGTCCAAAATTTGGTTGAAATTCTAGGGTGGCATTTTCTTATTTTTGAGATGTAAATAACCTCGAAGTGCGGCTGACATGGTAATTCATAGTAAGTTCATACCAATAAAAATAAAATTTCTACAAATATATGAGATAAGCTCAAAAAAATGTTAATTGTTGTATTAAATGACTTTCTTTTAATAATGCAGACTGCAGAGTAACTTGTCAATTGGACTCCGAGTATACCTATTATTTTTTATAATGAAAAAAATATATCTTTCACTTTATTATTCTTTTATAAGAACACTTGATCAATTAAATATTATAGTCTATTGTAAAAGAAAGTTGACCTAAATTAATATTCATAGAGGACAGATGAATCATTACTTACTAGAAGAAAGAAATTTAAATAGGACATTCCATATTAGACCGTTCTCTTCCAACACGTGAGACCCATATGTTGGGAGACTGGGAGAGAGCTGGTATCTTATACACCAGGTGCATGAGAGATTTTCCCATCAGGAGAAAGTGGTCTTATGAGACCTTCTCATGGGATATCCTCTTATTAACAAGTGTTCTAAGGTACATGTCAAAAAATATTATATATTTAATTATTAGTTATGTAAGATATGTTTAGACCCTTGTATACTTAGATTGTTTATCCTAATTAATTCACCAAGTTGTAAATTAGATTATTCAGATTTAAGTTAAACACATGCAATCATATTACTAAGTGCAAAAAGGTAGAGAAGACAAGCAATAAAATAACTCAGGAAAACCAATGAAACCAACTATTTCAAGGTAAAACCAATGGAGGATTTAACCCTAACTATCCTCAAGGCAACAAATTCCCTAAATCTAAAGCTACCTCTAGTAGTACATACTCACATGACCACATGCAACTCCGAATCCACAGACTCTTAAGTTGCAAGCCCTAGATTTGAGTTACAACAATCTTTCATATAACAATTTGAAAGGATTGTTTACTACTAAAGGTACGTAAGTTATACCATTAACATCAAGGTGGTGGTATTTTACGTTTTTCTTTTTGTCATCGGCATAATCATAGAAAAGCATAAGCTATAACAAACATGTTCTAAATATTTGATAATCAAATTTCTTGAAATTCAATGAATCAAAACTTGTAGTCTTTTTAAAATGCCGTATTCAAAGTAAGAACATTGAAATCTTTTCTAACTCAATCAAGTTTTAGGACATAATAAATTCAAAAAAATGAATGTCATGTTTGTTAAACCCCTTTTTTAAGAAAATAACAAAAGGAGTGAAGAAGTTTCAGACTTTTGACATCCAACTCGTAAAAATGTTTAGAAAAAAGACAATAAGGAAAGATTGTAGTGAGACATTTTCCATTAAATTTGTGGACATTCTTGATATAAAATCCCAGATAAACAAAAAGTTTTTTTTTTTTTTTTTTTTTTTTCAATGTTAGAAACAATTGTTGTGTAAAATGATGATGATGAGGTATCTCGAGCCTCGACCCATCAGATTAATAGGGATTTGCCCCTTTTTGCCTAAATTTCTATTTGACCAAATTCAAACCTGATGTTCGCGAGCCATTTGTTTGAAACTCATTTGACCAAAATCATGTGAAGAGTAATTTTTTGGGCCGTCTATTTAAACGAGAGGCTGCCGTATGAGAAAAAAAAATCTACGAGTGAGAATTCCTTGAGCCATAGAGTTCTAAACTCCACTTCTTGAGTGTTTCTCTTGTGAGATATTTTTTTAGAGTTTTTATTTGGGAGTTTCTCGCATTGACTTTTAACTGTTAGTGAGTGTTGTTCAACAAAATCATAGAAAAGTTAAACCTCTGTTACTGAGTTTATTAGTGAAAACCTGTGGAGAGTTCTTTGGTTCGGGTTCATTGAGTACAAGGTATCTTTGAGGAGAAAGTTTGTGTAAAAGAACTCCATAGTAGAAGGCAAGTGGGCCGCTTGCGGAGGTTACATTGAGAGTCTATAGAGTCTAGGCCAAAGTGGCCAACTACCGATGTTTGTTGAAATATTTGGTGGCCTACTACTGTTTTGAAAATATATATGGATATACCACTCTTTTGGAACTAGAGTTTGTGAAACTCGAGTTCTTTGGAAAAATAGTCTTCAAGTTTGTCGTACTATTTTTTATAGAACTCGAGTTACATAAAAAATTGGTGACTATTTTTCATGGAACTTGAGTTACATAGCAAACTCGAGTTTCACAAACTCAAGTTTCAAAAAAGTGGTAGATCCCTAATTATTTCGTAAATAATGGTAGATTGACAAATATTTCCGCCAAAGATGGTATTTGGCCATTTTGGCCTTAGAGTCTAGTCGACAAAAGTTTTGTAAGTAAAAGTATTGTCAATGTTTTGTGTTTAGTGGATTTTTTAAGATATTGGATCCCCTAAAGTGGTTTTTTCTTTAAAATTATTCTTCATAATTTCCACCTCCTTACCAAATATAAGTTTCTTTATTTTTATTTTTATTTTTATTGCTTTTAGACTTGGTGTGTTATTATAATTGTGATTAAGATAACCATTTGAGCTTTGTAGTTGGAATAACAAGTGACTTGATCAACTAATATATTACTTAATTACTTTGGGGTTTAAATCTAGATACTTTTATTGGCATGAAAGTGTAGGTAAACTTAGTTAGGAATAAAGTCTAAGCAAGGGTAGATAGTAAAGGTAAACTTAGTTACTTATTACTACTAGTAATTGATTGCACTAATCCTTTTTTCTTAATTACTAGCTTCCGGTTCCAAGTTGAGCCGCCAACCAAAAGTCCAACCTTTCTTTGACACTTTATGGCCACTTGAAAATTTTGTAATTGCCCTTTTGATTCCTAGCACTGAGCTACAAGAAAGATCACTCAATATATCTATATATGTGTGATTTTTCTGTTAACATTACATATAGATCCAAATATAAAGAGTAAAGGCGGATATTTTCTAAATATTTCTTGAAATTTTAGACTTGCCAAATCTTATAATATATTAAAGTAAAGACTTAAAAAAAAAAATAAAAAGTAGATCCTGGTTAAATTCTAAATTTTAACGGTCATATCTAAGTCTAATATTACTGAGAGACTCAACTAAAGGGTAGCCACTTGGTGCGTAGAGAAGATAGACATTTGATGCAACCACTGCTTGTAGGACTAGCATTTATTATAGTAATTTCTTTTTTTGGTTAAAATTAGTTGTTAATTTTTTAGAACAAATTAGTTGTTAATTTGAAATCACCAAAGTATAGAGAAACTGTGTAATTTACTTAAGTATATGATAAAATGTAGTCATGTAGTAGAGAGAGAGGATAGTCCCTTGGTGTAACCACAACTTTTATTAACCATCTTTAATATATATATACATATATATATATATATATATATAGACATCTTTTATTATATAATATATTAGTTGCTGACTTGTGTGATGCACCTGGAAGTCTAGCAAAAAAATTTATATATGATATATGTTTAATTAATTAGTATTGAGTTGCTTTTTTATTAAGAAAAATGAGGAATTCTAAATAATTTAAACCGGAAAAATTGCATCGATCTCCCTCCTAATTTTAGATTGTACATTAACCTTTTTTACTTTCAAAATAAATTGCACTCGCCTTCCCTACACTGTAACATGCACCATTAAATGCACTAACGGAAATGGATATATTTAAGCTTTTTACTTACACTTTTTATTAAAAATTCCCATTTTACACTCACTTAAAAATGACGAAAATTTCCATTTTACCCTTATTCACTTACTTCAATATTTCTGTGTGGTATATATGTTTTGCAATTACTTCTTCATGTTCTATCATATCGATCACTTTTAATTAATTTACATACCTCTAAAAATTTTACTTTTATTTTAGAGTTGGGTAAACTAAACAAGCTTGAGCAGCTGTATTTGAAAGGTTCATCGATTGATAAAAGCTTTCTTCATAAAATTGCAGTTATGACTTCTCTTAATAAATTGGGAATGCGCAGCTGTGAATTGAAGGGAACCTTACCTACCCAGGGTAGGTTTTTTTTTTTTTTTTTTACTGCTAAGAATAATTACAATAGTAGAACCTAATAACTAATTATCTCATTTTACAGACTGGTGTGACCTTAAGAATCTCCAAGAGATAGACCTTAGTGAAAATAAATTGGAAGGGATACTGCCTTCGTGTATGGTGAACTTCACATCACTCAACATATTGGATCTCTCTTATAATCACTTCAATGGGAACATTGTCCAGTCTCCACTATCAAGTTTGTCATCACTTGAGTACCTATCTTTCTCAAATAACAGCTTCTTCATCCCATCCACATTCTCCTTCCTTTTCAACCTCTCCAATCTTAAGATCCTATTAAGTGATAACAATATATTAGCTTTGGAACCTGACTCTCTTACTTTGATTCCAACCTTCCAATTAAAGGTTCTCAGTTTGTCAAATTGCTCAATCAACATTCACAATAGGACACCTCCCAGATTTCTTCATTATCAATATGATTTGCGAGTAATTAATCTCTCTCACAACAAGTTGGTTGGGCAATTCCCTTATTGGTTGATAGAGAACAATACAAGATTGGAGATTTTTATTGTAAATAATAACTCTTTCATGGGGCCTTTTATGGTGCCATATGATATTCGTCCCAACATGTTGAACATAGATATTTCTGATAATTACTTACATGGTCCAATTCCCACAAACCTCGGTTTAATTTTTCCAAATTTAGAATCTTTAAGAATGTCATGAAATGAATTTCAAGGCAATATTCCTTCTTCTTTTGGGAATTTGGTTTTCTTACGGAGTCTAGACTTGTCTGAGAATCATTTCTCAGGAACCATGCCAATGCATTTCATAATGGGTTGCTACAATTTAGAATATCTCATATTATCAAACAATAGCTTCAGTGGCCAAATATTTCCTACCAATTCTAGTTGGACTAAGCTAGAAACTTTACTTTTGGACAACAATCACTTCTCAGGCACGCTTCCAACATGGATAGGGAACGTGACATCTTTAGTAAATATTGTTATGGCCAAAAATCATTTTGAAGGTCCTATTCCAATTGAGTTATGCAAACTCGTTGACCTTACAATTCTTGACATTTCCGACAACAATCTTTTTGGCTCTATTCCATCTTGCTTCAATTTCTCAAGTATCCTTTTTTTTCAATTAAATAAAAATTGCTTGAGTGGTCCAATTCCAAGTTCTTTCCAAAACAACTCCTATTTACGTGTACTGAATCTTCGAGATAACCATCTAACTGGAAACGTTCCCAATTGGATTGGCAGCCTCTCATCTTGAGAATTCTGCTCTTGAAAGCGAATCATTTAGGAGGTCAAATTCCAATTCAAGTATGCCTTTTGCAGAATTTAAGCATTTTGGATCTTTCCTACAATAAATTTTCAGGTTTAATTCCTCATTGCTTGAGTAACATTACTTTTAATGCATCTGCCCATGACCCTTCTTTAAGTGGTATACAATCGGGGGCAGGTCAATACAGTATTTTGTCATTATATTTGAACACAAAGTCAAATTTTATCGAATTTCTCCCTGATGATATATCTGTGTTTAACGAATTTGTGAATGTTGAGGAAGAAGTAGAGTTCACAACAAAAACTAGAAATTACTCCTACAAGGGTGACATCCTCGAGTACATGTTTGGAATTGACCTCTCGTGCAACAACCTAGCAGGTGAAATCCCACTGGAACTCGGTAGGATGAGCAGCAACATTCGTGCATTGAACTTGTCACACAACAATCTATCCGGACCAATCCCAGTAACATTCTCAAATCTAATGCAAATAGAAAGTTTGGATCTTTCCTACAATAATTTGAATGGCAAAATTCCACCTCAGTTGACTAAAATGACCTCTCTAGCGGTCTTCATTGTGGCACACAACAACTTATCAGGAGCAACACCTGACAGAAAAAATCAATTCATTACTTTTGATGAAAGCAGTTATGAGGGAAACCCTCTCCTATGTGGGCCTCCATTACATAATAGTTGCACCAAAATGAGACCACCATCTACAATATCAGTGGATATTAAGGGGGAAGGTGGTAGTTTCATGGACATGAGTGTCTTCTACATAAGCTTTGTGGTGGCTTACATGACTGTCCTGCTCGGAATTGTTGTAGTTCTCTACATAAATCCATATTGGCGTAGGGCGTGGTTTAACCTCATTGAAGTGTGCATTGACACTTGCTACTGCTTTTTTGTGGTTCATTACCATAAGTTGTTCGATTTCAGCCTTGCATAGCCTTGTATTGCTACTATTTTGTTGTGGTTTATTACCATAAGTTGTGTTTAATTTCAGACTTGCATAGCCTTGCATTTTAATGATTACATGATGTTTGTCTCTTCTTGCTGGATTTTGAATCTAAAGATTGAACTTTAATACTACGTTGTGCAAAATCTGTATTTGTTGTGTAATTTTAAAGGACTAAGATTGTATTTTTGCATTGTTGCTTTAATTGAATATGTGAGTTATGCAAAGACAGAGAAATACAGCTACCCCCAAGGGGCTAGGAGTCTAGCCATGAAGTGCCATGCAATGGCAAGAAAATATTAAATCTTGCAAATTATTTCGAAATATTGCCTAACTCTTTTTCTACTCACCATGAACTCTGCCAAATCACATAAAACATGCTCATGAATTCACAATGTTCAAAACCAAAATATGGGGACATCCAATCCTATGCACAAGTACTTGTATGATCTGACAGCTCCAAAGAAAACCAATTGAATAATGTTTAACTTTCTAAATGCTTCAGTAAATATTGAACCATCTATATATTCAAAAGATTTATTCTAAGTGACATCAAAATATCCATGTATGTGACATTATTCATAACAGAATACAAAAATGATAAATAAATTGACTTGCCGTTCTCGATAGTGAAAAATATTAAAGAACAATAAATAATATGTACAACAACAACTTAAATACTCAAGATGCAAGTGATCAAATGATGTTGCCTCATATAAACCTACCATTGTGATTTGTAAGAAAAAAATTACAACCCCCCCCCCCCCCCCCCCAAAAAAAAGGACAAAAACGACCCAGTCACTCCTACAAAACTTATAGAGTGGGTGGGTCTTTCAACAATTGATGCTTTTTCTTCAGTTGCCTTTAGCCTTTTTTGCTAAGAATTAGCAAACAAATGACACCAATGGGTCTACATTTTACCCTGATTCTCCAGTAGTAGCACGCTTATCATATTCCCCTTGCTCTTCTTTGGCAAACTCTTCAATCAATTCATGTTGCCTTGGGGTCAAATTTCTGCACAAATCAAGCATTTTAATCTACTAAAAAAATGAGAGGCTGCAAACACATTCCCATATGATGCTATAGATTACAGTAATATGACACTTTTTTTCCCATATATAGTCCACACACTGGATTGAACTGAACCATAACAATACATTCTTTAGGGTGAAAAATCCTGCAACAACAATGGTTAAGAACAAGGAAACCTACGATGGAATGCTGACATTGAAGTGCACATATTGATCACCAAATGAGTAAGAGTTCCTTTGTCTTGATCGCTGCCTAAAAACAACAAATTCAGAGGGAAAACACACGCAATTTCGATATAAAAAATAAATTAAAAAAAAAAGGTTTTTACGCTCAAGATATTTAGAATCTTAACAGACAAATAAAATTAATGATATTACATTTAATAAGTTGCTTAACTAGGGTAAAATCATCGAATCCTACATTGAAATGATCAGCAACAAATTGCATATTTTATGCGACTCATGTGGACTCTTAACGTTAGTCATAGAGGATACTCTTCTGTCAAATTTTCATATTGATTCCTTACACTAAAAGAAAAAAAAGAATGAATCATGGCAATAAGAAAAAACCACATGGACACAAGCTGTGGAAGTTGCTTCAATTAAAATTCTGGGGGTTTATTGATACAACAAACAAAGTGGCTAAAATGTAAAAGGACCAATTATGTCACACACTATTCTCGATAGAGAGCAGGATGCAAGTGGCAAGCCAAAATAGAATCATTTATCACACACAAATTTTTATAAGTGAACTTAATGAAATTTGGCAAGTCTAGCTCACCAACCTTTCTTCTTCAAAACTACCTTCTGACCGGGCTGGGTGCTAGAGTGAACCTAAATATCATAAATTAGTTAGATCATGATACTATAGAGAACTAGAACAAGAAAGAACTTCTACAAGAAGCCAGTAATCTTATGCTAAAAGCCAACCCCATAGGAATGACATGGAGGGATAGAGAGATGCTATTTGGCTTTGGTTTTTTCCTGTACCAACAAAGGGACAAATGAAAGAACCTTAACAAACAAACCAGATCTCATTATTAATTGATCCGGTTACCATCCCATGTGGGGGTCAAGTCCAATAATCAAGTCGCATGAGTTGCATGAATAAATTCCAAATGAACTGACAAAATTTTAACAAAGAAAACAGTCATAAATGAAATTTTACCATTGCACAAGTACTAATCAAATAGAAACAATAAACAAACCATGAGGACTACATCTCGAACACCCTTTCCAAATAACAATAAATATCAAAAAATTTAGTTAGTTGTCACGTTTCAAAACAATACTGAAAACTAGCATCTCGAGTGTCTAAAACTCGAGTTCCAAGATAAAACTCGAGTTTTTAAGTCTCAATTTGTAAGAGGATGGTCTGATGTGGGAAAAAATCCACGTGGAAATCGAGTTTTAAAGACTCGAGTTCCATAAATTGCAAAAAAATGCCGCTATAGGCCTTTAAAATGTCACTATAGGGCTTAAAAACGCCATTATAGAGCTCCCTAAACCTGGTATGGGGTGATCACTTATAAAAAAATTTTGCAGGAAAACGCCACTATAAGGCTTTAAAACGTCACTGTAAGGCTTAAAAATGCCACTATAGGGGAAAATTTTTTTGCATGGAACTCGAGTCTTAAAGACTCGAGATCTATGTGGCATTTTCAGTCCCCAAGCACTCGCAAAGCAAGTCTTTTGGACTCAAGTTTTTAAAACTCGAGATGCTACTTTCCTTTATTATTTCAAATGTTGCCTAACTAACTATATATAACCCCTTTACACAACTATTCTGCACATTCCCCCCTACATCTCTTGTGAGAGTTGGGATTTGGATTCTTCCCCCCAAAATTGCCTGCAATCCAATAAACCCCCCCCCCCCCAAAAAAAAATAATAAAAACTAGATAAAAAATAAAAGTTTTGTTTTTTTTTTTTTTAAATAAGTAATAAAGATTTTATTAACAGAAAAAATGTAATTCAATTATTTTTATCATTCCTCTAACGGCTTTTAGCAATCTAATAATTATAGAAACAAATCAAAAAGTAACTAAATTTTTCTGCTGCCAGAAAATTCCTGAAATGTATCTTTAAGAACATCTATCTTTAGCTTTATATTCCATCTTTTTGAAACCATAATCAACCTACAGACCCTTAAACCTTCTTCCTTAATTGCTAATAGGTGACTAAGAAGGTGTTAAGAAACAGCATAATAGGTCACTTCCTGGAATTCATCTACAAAACTCAAAAACTTGCTGGAAAATCTTCTATAAAGATAATCTTCCACATTTTCAAGTGATAGTTCTTATCGTTTTTATCATCATACTCTTTAGTCCATTTCCAATCTTCGTCCTGGTAGACGTAGTGAGAAGTATATTGTGGGTACTCTTCTTTCATCCATTAAATATATACTATTTGAGATGTTTCTGTCCACATGATAGAAAATAGGCTGACCTCCAAAAATGTTAATTCAATCAACCACAAATACATGTTAAGAATATATATGCATCCCTAGGTCAGTTTCCCATGTGTCTAACATTTAAGTTTAACCTCTATTCAATTCGTAATTGCAGATTACTAAATTGCCCATTAGTCCAATATCTAATAAGTGTAAGATATACATTAATGTTGAAAAATGACAAGCTTCATAGACAATGGTTGCAGAACTTCTTTGACAACTATTTAAGCCAATTTTGATTATGTAGGTGCATTTTGTTAGAATTTGGGTGTGTCAATTTGAGCAATTTGGCATTTTGGTATATATCAAACTATTTGTACTAGATTATCTTGTAGGTTAAACTATTTGGCCTATGTGGCATTTTGAACTACTTAAAATGGAGCTTATGGTTATTTTAAATTATGAGAATTACTATCCATATATATAAGCAAGATGATTGGTAGAGATCATGAAAATTGAACAACTATTTTTTATTGTATTTATTGTCAAAATTTTAGTATGAAAACCAAATTCATTCTTGGTTTTCATTTATATTGATTACATTAGTTGGTTTAAATAATACACATGTTTTAAATTATACCAAAAATGTTATAAAAATTTTATGCATACCAAACACAAGAAAACATTCGCAAGCTCATTTTCAAGGTTTTTACCAAACATCGGAAAATGAGATAGTTTTCCATAAAATGCTCTTTGAAAAATGACTCATATTTCAGAAAACGTTAATACTAAAATAAACAAAGTGTAAATATTCAGAATAAAGTCAAAGATAATTTTATCTTTGGCATTTAGCTTTTTCTCAGCAAAGGCCTGAATGCAATTAATATTTCCTCACGCTAAACACAATGGCTATTTTATTCAAAAATCTCATACAACACACTGTTCAAGACATCCATGCACTACATTCTCTTTGGAAAACAGGATCTTTGCGAACCTGCAGAGAAGCAAATGATATTTTACAGTTTAGGGGTTGGGGGGAAGGCATCCAAGCAGTGAAGTACCCACTAAAAATAAACAAATGAGGACACACAAAACAAATATATATATAAATATATATATATATATATATATATATATATAGTTACCTTAATGACAATATAAAGATCACCAGGTTGATTTCCATCAGGATCTGCTCCACCACTTCTACTCACCTTTATGGTCTCATCATTATCTACTCCTGCAAATGGCAAAGGAGGAGAGTCAAGCATCTATAAAAACTAGCATATACAAAACCTATAAAACCGGTTATTTTTCTTTTCTTCTTAAAGCTTAAAAAACGAAATCTGATTTTTGCTACCTGATGCAAACAGACCTGTAATTATAAAATAAAGCCTGCAAACCCATGCATTTCATTCCCAAATCCCCACTCTACTATATCCTAACAAACCATATACAAATTTTAAGGCCTGAATTGATAAGACCATGCATTAGACTTAGTAGCAGAGGAGTTTTTTCTACACCAAGCTAGGATAAGAATAGCTTGAGAACAGCACGGAAATTTTAGCAATGCAACCACCAGAGCCAAAAAAAATAATAACAATAAAATAATTTTTAAAAAAATCCTAAAATGAAAAAAGAAATACTTGGCACGATATTAAGCTCGACTGACTTCGTTCCTAATACAACTCGCTCCCTTTGCATGACTCGCAAATATACTTAGGCTGCGAAAAAAAAAAAAAACTGGTATTAAATACTTGGAAAAACCATGAACTATTTATCTCTAATATAACAAACCATTAAAAAAAAAAAAAAAAAAAAAAAAAAAAAAAAAAAAAAAAAAAAACAAAACAAAACAAAACAATAAGCTAGGATATAAATATAATAAATTTTGCACCAACCATCATACATAATCAACACAAATGGAAGTGAAGAAACCACTTAATATCAATGCCTAATAAAGTCACTGTGATTCATGTATAGGACCAAGATATAGGGTCCCTGCCCTATATCTTGGTCCTCAAAAAAGCAAAGCACGAAGAGTCTGGTTTTAGGGATTGCAGCGCCTGAGGTTGAAGATAGAATTTGGGAGTTACCGTTAGAATTTGAATTAAGAAGCAAAACGCACCGTTTCTCGCTACAATGTATTTATCAGAACGCACCGTATTGCTTATGTCATATGTGTTAGTAATTGAGTCTTAAAACGGTGTCGTTCTCTGTGAACTCAGAAACTGTTAGACTTGGCGCTATACTCCTTGAATCACGGATTAGATCCGTATAATGTGGACTGGTTGTTATATAGTTAAGCTTGGGCTTTGTACTATAAATACGTTTGTATACCACTGAAATTAATTAAGCAAGAATTACTCAGTTTTACAATCTTTGCTCTCTCTTTCTCTCACACTCTTCTTCTTTATCTCCATCCTTTTATTCTTCTCAGTTTCTCTGTTACTGTTGTTTACAATTGGATTCTTGCTTCAATAGTTGTTTGCACTAGACATATATTTCTTCAGTATTTTCCAAAGAGACATTATGAAACATCCACATAAAAGTGAGAAACAATTAAATTGATGACTTTTTTTTTTAAGTGCAATTCAATTGATCACTTTCAGATTTACGTTAATAATTGCGAGTAAATTCAGATAGATGCAACATACCGGCACAATTTCACGTTCTCCATGACACTGAGGACAAGTAATCTGCACCATAAATGGGCCCTGTCGCATTGAAATCTGGATCGGCAGCAAAACTTCAAGTTAAAAATGGAAAAATAATTTTTATCCTCCATAAAAATGTATAGAATAAAATCTTATGTTGGGAATGTTGGAAAAATAACATGGAGTGAATAAGAAAATATTCACTTGAAGATGTTATTATAAGTGGTGAAAATCATTGAGTTTCACATTGGAAATAATAGAAAATATGAGCTTTAGGCTAGATATTGGGTTGGGCTTTAGGCATGTGTGAACTAGGCCCATTTATCCAATTCATAATAATATTTTATTATTGAGTCAGAGTCTGTGCACAACAGTCATCTCTGAAACAGTGTTTCATTGTTCCTTATTCATGAAAAAAGGACTTTTCAGAGAAAACTCTCCCAGTGAGATTTTTGTTCATTCATTTTGTGTCAAAAAGAGAGAAAGAGGCATTGAGTAATTCGAAGAGCACGACCTTGAGTGGTTCATCTTCGTGCTGTTTGATTATTTTACCGTGGGAGGCAAACGTCCACGAGTCTCAAAGCACTACAGTGAAAATGTGAGGGGCGAAATCTGCTTTAAAGAGATTGTGTAAAATACAAGACTTGATCTCATTGTTCATCCTTTCAAGCATTTGGTCTGTGAGTCTTCAATTATTCACAGATTTCTTATTATTTGTATTTAGTATTTGTTTATTACTTTTGCCTATTATATTAATTTGTATTATTATTTAATTTTAAATCTATGTATTGTTCCTCCTATTTTATCACATCAGTAAATTGTTGATATATATCCAACAATCTTAAAGCAAATTTTATTTACTCTTGTGATTTACGGTGAAAGGAATTCTGTGTTCATTGAAATACGTTAATCGGCAATTGTTTATATACTGGGAAAAACTTGAAAACTGGGTTTGTGTTTATCATTTGGCGTGAATACCTACTTGTTTATATTATAAATTAATTTGTGATCTTCAAAAGTTGATTACGTGTTTGACGGTGCTTGTGAATTGTGATATTGATTTTTTCAATGTTATTCATCTTCTTTAATTATATTATATAATATTAAGATATTTGTCTTACTTGAATCTTTGTTTGGCTGGGGTTTGTTTACATTTGTTCAGTTATTGTACGATTATGCCTGCAATTTTGTGTTTTAAATATTGGTTGGATACAATATTATATATGCTTATGATTATATAGTGATTCACGTGGCTCTTTAATCTCTTTTTCTGTATTGGCTATGTATTGTCTATTCTACATATGTGATTGTTCAGACTCAATTGTTTAGTTTGTTTGTTCTGTGCGTGCTTCTTTCTGCAATTCGGTGTGATAGTTGGCTTGACTTTCTTTTTGCACATTAACGTTTGGCATTTATTTCTTAAACTTGGCTGATTTCACGGACAATTTGTTTGAATTTTGTTGAACACAAATGTCGAACATAATTGTTGTGAATCCTGTTGTGGCTCAAACCAACATGAACTTTTCTGCTGTGATTTCTGAAGTGAACTTGGTAGGAAAAAATACCAAGAAATGGTGGGTGGACACTAGGGCTACTCACCATGTATGTTCAAAAAAGAAAATGTTTTCTACATATAATACTGTGGGTAATAGAAGAAAAAATTTCATGGGAAATTCCTCAACCTCAAAGATTGAAGGAATTGGAAAGGTTGTGCTCAAAATGACTACGGGCAGGTTTCTTACTTTGAAAGATGTACTACATGTGCCATAAATTTAAAAGAACCTTGTATCCGGCTCATTGTTGAGCAAGAATGGTTTCAAGTTAGTTTTTGAGTCTGATAAATTTTCACTCTTTAAGAGTGGAATGTATGTGGGCAAAGGATATTTGAGTAATGGCCTATTTAAGATGAATGTAATGACTGTTATTGATAATAATAAGGGTGCATCTTCTGTTTACATGCTTGAGTCATCTAATATATGGCATGGTAGATTGAGTCATGTTAATTATCATACTTTACATAGACTAATTAATTTAAATTTATTGCCTAAATTTGAAATTGATTTTGGTCATAAATGTGAAACTTGTGTGGAAGCTAAGATGGCTAGAGCACTTTTAAATCAGTTGAAAGAAGTACTGAACCTCTAGACTTAATACATAGTGATGTATGTGACATGAAATCTATACAAACTAGAGGTGGTAAGAAATATTTCATCACTTTCATAGATGATTGCACTAGATACTGTTATGTGTAGTTGCTAAGGAGCAAGGATGAGGCAATTGAGGCATTCATGCAATATAAGAATGAGGTTGAGAATCAACTCAACAAAAAGATTAAGGTTCTAAAGAGTGATAGAGGTGGGGAATATGAATCACCTTTTGGTGAGTTCCGTTTACAGCATGGTATTGTTCATCAAACCACTGCACCTTATTCTTTCCGCCAATTATATTCTTAATAAATTGCCTAGAAAGAAAACCAAAAAGACGTCATATGAGTTATGGAAACGTAAAAAGCCTTCCTATCAATTCTTAAAGGTGTGGGGGTGTTTGGCAAATGTGGCTGTCCCTATTCCTAAAAGGATAAAGATAGGATCAAAATCAATGGATTGTGTCTTCATTGGTTATGCTCATAATAGCAGTGCATATCAGTTTCTAATTCATAAATCTGACGTTCCTGACATGAATGTGAATACCATTATTGAATCAAGGAATGCAGTATTTTTTGAAGAAATATTTCCTTAGAAATCCACACAAGTATCAAGTTCTGTTAAGAAAAACTTTGAGTCTACGTCTAATACCTCTCATGATCAAGAGTTGATGGAAGAGAGGAATGAGGTTGAGCCTAGACGTAGTAAGAGGGCTAAAACGTCAAAATCGTTTGGTCTAGATTTTCTAACTTATATGTTAGAAGATGAACCTTAGAGCTTCAAGGAAGCTATCTCTACACCTGAGGTGCCTTTTTGGAAAGAAGCTGTCAATAGTGAGATTGAATCCATCTTATAAAATCATACATGGGAACTAGTGGATCTTCCACCAAGTTGTAAACCTCTAGGATATAAATGGATATTCAAGAGGAAATTAAAGGCTGATGGATCTATTGACAAGTACAAGGCAAGATTTGTTGTAAAGGATTACAAACAAAAGGAAGGTGTGGATTATTTTGACACATATTCACCTGTTACAAGAATAACGTCCATTCGGATGTTGGTGGCTATTGCAGCATTGCATAACCTAGAGATACATCAAATGGATGTAAAAATGGCATTCTTGAATGGTGAATTAAATGAGGAAATTTATATGGAACAACCAGAGGGGTTCATTGTTCTTGGTCAAGAAAAGAAAGTGTGTAAGCTTGTTAAATCTCTTTATGGATTAAAGCAAGCTCCAAAGCAATGACATGAGAAATTTGACAATGCAATGATGTCAAATGGGTTTAGAATCAATGAGTGTGACAAATGTGTGTATATTAAAGATGCTGCAAATGGCTATGTCATTGTGTGTCTCTATGTTGATGATATGCTCATTATAGGTAGCAATAATGATATCATTAAAGCTACCAAGAGAATGTTAACTAGTGAGTTTGACATGAAAGATTTAGGTGTTGTAGATGTGATACTAGGAATGAAAATTTCTAGAAAATCTAATGGATTGTCTTATCTCAATCACATTATATTAAGAAAGTTCTTGAGAAATTCAAGAAATATGATGACAGTCCAGTGAGAACACCTGTAGATGTAAATTTACATCTAACTAAGAATAAAGGGCAAGGCATATATCAATTGGAGTATTCGAGAATAATAGGCAGTCTTATGTATATAATGAATTGCACTAGATCGGATATAGCATATGCTATCAGCAAGTTGAGTAGATACACTAGTAATCCAAGGGAAGACCACTGGAAGGCATTAGTTAGGGTTTGAGATATTTGAAATACACCCTAAACTATGGGTTGCAATACACTCGGTATCTAGCTATACTAGAAGGGTATAGTGATGCTAATTGGATATCCGACACAAAAGATACCAAATCCACAAGTGGATATGTCTTCACACTTGGTGGTGCAGCGGTATCTTGGAAGTCATCTAAACAAACATGCATTGCCAGATCCACAATGGAATCAGAATTTATCGCATTGGACAAAGCAGGAGAAGAAGTAGAGTGGCTTCATCATTTCCTAGAGGATTTGCCAATGTGGATGAAACCTGTACCCTCTATTTGTATACATTGTGATAGCAAATCAACTATTGGTAGGGCACAGAGTCATATGTACAATAGTAAGTCTCGACATATACATCGAAGACATAATACCGTGAGGCAGTTGCTCTCTAATGGAATTATTTCCATTGACTTTATAAAGTCAAAAGAGAATATAGCAGATCTGTTAACCAAAAGTTTGAGTAGAGAGCAAGTAAACTGCTCATCGAGGGGAATGGGGTTAAAGCCTATTATTTAAAAGTCTTCGGGATGGCAATCCAACCTAGCTGACTGGAGATTCCAAGATCTAGGTTCAAAGGGACAACTGAATTGTGGAGACTAATTTTTATCACTATGGAGATTATATCTCCCACCTATTCCTATGATGAAATAGTGATGCCTATAAGCGATGTTCAGGTTAAGTTTTGCTTTTAATGATTCTTATATCTTGAAATTCCGAGTGGGGTATAGCAGGATACTCTTAATAAGAATCACCTATATGAGTGTGAGGTGGGCCGCTTCCATGAGAGTTTTTAAGGCTAAATTCTTTAGAGCACTTCATGAATTTACCAGGATATATTCAAAGCTGAAATGAACACAACTATAAGAATCGAAAAATGTCCGAAAATGAGCTATGTGAATTCTATTGTCTTGGTATACACAAACGACTAAACAATTCAAGACATCATGTTCACTGGTTAGCTAGTATATCCAATAGTCTTTCACAAAGGAAAGTTCAAAGCCACAAGCTACTTCTCCCGATACAGTAATTTTTCTTCTACTCTCTATGTGTCTGCATTGTCATTTGCATTGTGTTTTATCAATTTCTATTCATGTGGGGGATTGTTGGAAAAATAGCATGGAGTGAATAAGAAAATATTCACTTGAAGATGTTATTATAAGTGGTGAAAATCCTTGAGTCCCACATTGGAAATAATAGAAAATATGAGCTTTGGACTGAATATTGGGTTGGGCTTTAGGCATATGTGGACTAGGCCCATTTATCCAATTAATAATAATATTTTATTATTTTATTATTGAGTCAGAGTCTGTGCACAACAATCATCTCTGAAACAGTGTTTCAGTTTTAAGTTACGTATAGTTTCATTGTCCCTCATTCATGAAAAAAGAACTTTTCAGAGAAAACTCTTCTAGTGAGATTTTTGTTCATTCATTTTGTGTCAAAGAGAGAGAAAAAGGCATTGAGTAGTTCGAAGAGCACGACCTTGAGTGCTTCATCTTCGTGCTGTTTGATCATTTTATCCTGGGAGGCAGACGTCCATAAGTCTCAAAGCACCACAGTGAAAGTGTGAGGGGCGAAATCTGCTTTAAGGAGATTGTGTAAAACACAAGACTTGATCTCATTGTTCATCCTTTCAAGCATCCGGTTTGTGAGTCTTCAATTATTTGCAAATTTCTTATTATTTATATTTAGTATTTGTTTATTACTTTTGCCTATTATATCAATTTGTGTTATTATTTAATTTTAAATCTGTGTATTGTTCCTTTTGCTTTATCACATCAGTAAATTATTGATATATATCCAACAGGGAACCTTTCCTCGAAACTAAATTAACTCTACCAACCAAATAGAGCAAAACAACCAAAATTCTAGAAAAATATCTACCAGTAATAAAACTGCAAAATCATTTGAAACACTTGATTAGTGAATGAAAACCACCGTACCACAAGGTTCACATGGCAAATGAGTTTGAAATGTCACTGTCTTGGTGCTTCCCTGAACAGCCTCCATGGAGGATAGTTCAAGAGATACCTTTGATCTGTGATCATTAATCAATGATGAAATGCAGGTTGAAAGAACCAAATCGAAAACGTAAAAACAAATGATATGCACATAAGCAGCAAGCAAACCTTGTCATCTTCACTGCCAAGTCTATGATGGAAGAAGTCTTCAAAAATCTGATCTCCATAGTAGAAAATGCCACAGCATGCACATGAAAATATTGCATTAGATTTCAAAGGTGAAATTAACCTCCATAAACACAAAATAAAAGCTACAAATGCAGACAATGAAGCCATCTCTGGTCTACCTTTTACCCAGATGCTCCAACAGTAGCACACTTATTAATTATATTCCCCTTGCTCTTCTTTGGCAAACTCTTCAATTAATTCACATTGCCTTGGGGTTTGATTCATGCAAAATATATGGATTCTCCAAATCAAGCACATTTTAATCAAATGATAGGCTACAAAGTATAGTGAAGTTCCCATATGATGCTATAGATTTTGATTCTGGTAGTCAAATGAGAGGCTACAAAGTATTGAGAAGTTCCCGTATGATGCTATTGATTTTGATCAAAAACAAGGAAACCTATGCTGGAATGCTAACATTGAAGTGCACATATTGATCACCAAATGTGAAAGAGTTCTCCGTCTTGATCCCAGCTCAAAAACAACAAGGTTAGAGAGAAAACATGCCTATCAATGTAGAATGCAAAACACATGTGATTTTGAAAAATAAGTTTTATGCTCAAGATTTTCAGAATCTAACTGAATCAATGCAAAAATAAAGCACACCAAACTATGGAAAACTAGCAAAAATTAGAATCAGAGGAAGAGAAATAGTCTTCTTGGGTCCGAAGTTGGACGGATTGCAGGGAAAAATAGTCTTCTAAGAAGTGCTTGCTTATGCAATCTCTAAACTGGTAATAGAATTCGATGTGTCCATCTTCTGGTTTTCTTAGCTTTCTTTTTTTGAGACAATTTTGGGTTATGATATGAAAGAATTCAAATGTTTAATATGTAAACAGAGGTGAGCATATTTCCTTTTCTTTTGAAAAAAAATAGAGAATATCACACTTTCTAATTCTTTGTTTTGTATAAATTTAGAAATCATGGTTTGGATAAAGAAAATCCTCCATTCTATAGGAATTTTTAGCTAATCACGAACTACAATTGACGTGGTACTCCAAATCAATAAAAAAACATTTCGGTCCATTTTGGTCCAGTTCAGTCCAATTCGGTCCATTTGTTCCACTTCTGTCCAATTCAGTCCTTTTGGTCCATTTGGGTCTATACAGTCCACGTCCATCTAATTCAGTCCTTCCAGTCCACTATAGTCCATTCGGTTCACTTCTGTCTATTTGGTCCATTTCGATATACATCGGTCCAATTTCGTCTCTTTGGTCTTTTCAGTCTACTTTGGTCCATTCGCTCTATTTAAGAATATTTTTCATTCACATTTGAGGATAATCCATCCATCATCCATGCGATTTAGACCAAAACTATTTGCATTTGGTAGGGAATACTTTAATTGAATGCAAGTTCATATTAAGTTGGCACTTGTCATTATGGTGAGAGAAAGGCAAGTATACAACATCATGTTAACTTTTACTCTTGGATATTAATCAATCCTCTCTTCCTTCTTCATTCTCCCAATCAAACACAATAGAAGCAGCACAAGTTAGAATTACTGTCAAATCAATTGCCGTCTTAGTCCTAACTAGGCAATAAATTGCCGTCTTCAAGATTGTATGTTACTGGATATCATAACTTGAATGTGTATGATTTCATAAAGTGTTGCATTGAAATTTAAGCATGGAAAAGTAGAAAATTGTGAAGAAAAGGAAGCCTAGTGTCAGTAAGAATGGGATGGAATTTTCTATTAGCGGTATTTCATTATAAATGCCCATGAGAGTTACACAATTAGTAAACTAAGAAAAAAAATATTGAGAAACACTTCTTTTTTTAATTCTTTGTGTAGTCTAGTTTTAAAAATCATGTTCTGATCAAGAAAATCCTCCATACCATGAAAATTTTAGGAACTCACGGATTACAATTGAAGGGATTTTCCAAATTAATAAAAACAAGCTACCTAATTAAAAATTATGACATAAGTTCAACAAGCGACTTTTTTTAACTCCTCTTTGACGTATTATCCATTCATATTATTCGCAAAAGTGATCACATTCATAGCAACAGTAAGAAATTAAGTATAACCCCTTTCAGCATAAATGATGAGATCCTAGAGAGATGCCTTCTGGGAGGAAACAAGAGCCAAATTTGCTAGTCATTTTAAATGTTGAAAATCCAGGTTATCTTTACTTTTGAGGGAGGTGCACAATGTGATTGACCCATGCATGAAAAAAAATTATGTAATGAGAAATTGAGAATGTGTTATGATATGTTCATCTTACAAAATGTGGGTCTTATAGGTGGGATTATCAAATATGAGAGGGCACCCCTTGAGACTGTTTTATAAGATAATTTCTTCAAATTTTACTCTTTCAATGAAATTGAATTATAATTATTTAATAACATTTTGGAAAAAAAAGAAAAAGAAAAAAAACTTCTTATGGTGGTGGGTGGAAAGATACAATGATGTGAAGTCTTCAACTACCATGGTCTAGGCTATCTCTCAAATATTGAAATGTTTATAACATTAGTGATATAGATTAGTATTTACTGTGAAACACTTTCCAAGAAGGTATTGGATACAAGTAAAACTGGTTATTTCTCTTTCTTCTTAAAGCTAAAGAAACGAATCTGACTTTTGCTACCTGATGCAAACAGACCTATAATTATTAAATAAAGCCTGCAAACGACATTCAGGGGTTTATACTATGAAAAGATAACAAAATGGCATGGTTATAGAAAAGGGAAGAATGTTCTTAAGAACAAGAATTTCAAACACAAGGAGGCTGCAACAACAATGACTAAGAACAAGGAAACCTACGATGGTAACATTAAAGTGAGAAAAAACCAAATGAGTACGAGTAATCATGGAATTTAAACCCGGACCGGACCGTACGGTTGGACCGTAAAACCCTCGAACCGTTCACATCTACGGTCCATTTAAGGTGAAGAACCGTTCCATGTGAAAAAAGCATGGAACCGTCCGGACCGCGGTCCGACCGTCCGGTTCTGTGAACCGTGACCGGTTCGACGGTTCAAACGGGCTGCCTTGTTTTAGCTTAAAATGGCACCATTTCGTCCCTTTTTTTTTTCCCTAATACGGCGTCGTTTGGCTTTCTGATTGAATAACCCTCAGTCCCTTAAACGAAACCCTCAATCCCTCACTCTCTGCCGCTTCCTCACTCTCTCAATCACTCTCTCGTCTCTACCTCTCTCTGTCGTCGACGTCGCCGTCGCAGCTCAGCTCAGCCCACTCTCTCGTCTCTGCCTCTCTCTTTTGTCGACGTCGCAGCTCAGCCCAGATCGCAGCTCAACCAAGATCGCACGCTCATCACAGCTCTCACGCTCATCGCAGCTCAACCGTCGCTCATCGTAGCTCAGCCATCGCAGCTCACTCTCTGCCTCTCTCTCACGCTCATCGCAGCTCAGCCATTGCTCATCGCAGCTTAGCCGTCGCTCATCACAGCCTCTCTCTCACGCTCATCGCAGCTCAGCCGTCGTAGCTCACTCTCTGCCTCTCTTCGAGTAAAGGTCATTTCCATTTTCTTCTTCTTTAATTCCATTACTACATTTTATTTTTCATTCATAAAATTGGATAATTCTTTTTTTTTTTGAAAAATAAATTTTTGTATCCTTCAATAAATTATGAATTAGTGTTCAAATTTTTTTGTATTAGTGTGCAAATTTGTTACAAACTTGATTATGAATTAGTGTGCAAAATTTTTATTTGATGCGAGTGAGAAGAAATTGTTGGTCCTGTTGCTGATCTTAGTCCATATATGTTGTTAGCGGTATGAGTTGCTTCCATATATTCATTTTGTGGATTTCTTTTTTGGTGTGTGTGTGTTAGGTAAGACACTGGCATTTGGGGTGCCGGCAATTATGCATGTGTTGAACAAACGAAAAGGAAAGATGTCGAAGGGGCATAATCCGCTTTGCCTCGTGCTTTCACCAACTAGGGAGCTAGCTCAACAAGTATGTTGTCAATGACAATTTGTATAACCTATTTGTATTGAGTGATGTGAATTCTTTATTACCTGTTGAATATTTTCGTTAATGTAACTATTTCTGAGATGTGCAAAATCTGTGAATGCATTTGTGTATGTCTGTTGGCTGTCTTGAAAGTAAATTAGACTAATTTAGTTAATTTTTCTATTTTTTATTAATTTAATGTTTTTATATATATTTAAAATAATTATTAAATTAATTATGACGTCATCATGGTTCGACCCCGGTTCGACCTCGGTTCGACCTTAAAAACCTTGAACCTCTCCCTTTTACGGTTCAATGAACGGTCCGGGTCTGAAAACCTTGCGAGTAATATTAGATCAACTAACGTGCTAGACAAAGGCAAGGTAATATTAGATCTCACACTAAACGTGGTCGTTTTTGTCTTATAATTAAATTCCTCCCTCATCAAGTTATGTGCAAACCTATTCAATGGTAGTGTTAGCCGATACATGTGTACAAAAGCACTACAATTTGGATAGGTTTTTAAACATTCTTATATCATCCAAGTTACCAGCTTTTTTTTTTTTGAACCAAGAAAAAACAAAGAATAATAAACAATAAAACAAATTGATAAATTTCTTGTTCATCATTTCTAAAATAAAAAACATGTGATACTATAAAATGATAGACTGACTTTAATTGGGCATGCTCTTTCAATTCATGTAGCCAATTGGGTTTCTCCCTTGAATAAAATTTCGGGCCATTCTAGTTTATTTCAATAAATTCTAGCCCAAATTGAAGTTTGGGCCTGTAATAAGTTATCAGGCTATATCTTAATTTTTTTTTCTTCTCCCACTTACAAGTAACCCACAAAATACAAATCCTAAAGCAATTGAAATTTTAATTACATGAAAAATTTGGCACCAAATATGGATTGATATTGGTAAGTAAAAAAGTAATGTTAGTGGTAGACCTAAATGAGAACAAGTAAAACTTTGCCAACTAAACTGTAATGAAAAATGTTGTGAATTTTTTTGTATATATATATATATATATATATTTTTTTTTTTTTTTTTTTGAGAAGTGCTACATCAAATCTTAGGTGTTAAGTTGTTACTGGTTCTAAATTCATTGTGCATCATGGTGTCTTTCCAATTGACGATCTTTATTTGAGATGACCAAACTAAGACTTCATAGTTGGCATCATGGTGTCTTTCCGCTTGATGATCTTTTCTAAATAAGAAAGGGTGCAAGAAGATAATTTATTTTCTTTTGATGAATAAATACTTTGATTGAGGGAAGTAAATTAAAAGAACCAATTAATGGCCTTGCTGATATAGTTTCACACAAAAGAGGTTTCAATTTTGGTTGATTTCATAATGTTGTTGCACTTTGTTATAGGAATTTACCAAATTCCTAGATCTTTGAGAGACAAAAATAAATGAAAATTGAAGAAAAAAAACACATATTTGTTTTTTTCCTATCTAATTCATTCATGTTTTCCTCTCTATCTTAGGTTTTGTCTAATCCATTCAACAAGCAGGAAAGCTACATCCACTACTAATACAAAGGTAGGCAAGGGAGGCGAGGATGGAGCCAGAATTTCGAATTAGTAAGGCAAAGTATAAAGAAAAAAAGATCCAAAAAAAAAAAAATCCAATTTAGTATTAATAAACTAATAACAAAGAACAAAGACACAAAAACATTGTTTTGTACATAGTACATTACTAGACACAAAATACTATTATTTCTTACTACATTATTAATGAAATCAATGTAAAATTATAAGAAAAAGGGGGCCAAGACTTTTGAAAGAAGAAGCCAATTATAAATTTGTGAAGAATATACTTTTTCCTTTTCCCTTAAGGTCAAGGCCCAGGCCCTTTTGGACCCCACCTGGCTTCATCCTATACAAAGGAGCTTTCTCGGATCATATCTATGCTTTTTTTTTTTTTTTTAAAGCAAAAAAGTTGCATCCATTATTTGAGATGACCAAGACTTCTTTTATTTTTTTTAATTTTTCTTTTCTATGTGAGAAACAAGATGACCAAAGACTAAGACTCTGCTTCGTGGTGTCTTTCCACCCACTACAATGACAACCTTTTCTAAATAGAAAAGGCAGAAGAAGATATTTTCTTTTCTTTTGATGAATGAATACTTACATTGAGAGAAGAAAAAAGAACCAATGACCTTGTGGATATACTTTTATGAAAGGGATTTAACTTTTGGTTGATCTCATAATGTTTTTGCTTGAGTCCCAAGATGTAAAATTATTTTCATCTGTAAAGTTGATCACGGAAGCTTTGAGTTGTAAGAGAGCTATTCTCTCTTGCTCCCAACAACCAAAACACCCATTGAAATATAATTGAACAAAAACTAACACTGTCAAAAAGCAAAAATGTCTCAACTCATCTAATTTTTCTTTTTCTGCATTTTCGTGACAAAAATAAGACAGAATTTTCTCCAAACAAAGTGTTATTAAGTTAAAATAGCCACAAGCATGCTACATATTGAATGACATTAATTAATTAGATTCATTATCATATATCAATCTGTAATTATCTTTTTTTTGTAATAAATAAATTTTATAATAACTTAACATTTCCTATAAGATTGCCTACACAATTGAAGACTTGGTGTCAATGGTGTCTTTCCACGGTTCCACCCACCATCTTGACTTTTATAAACTTATTTTTTCAAATTAACCCAAACCAGACGCGAAGAATGACCTCTGGTTGTTTGCAGCTAAGACTTCTTTCTTATTTTTATTTTAAATTATTATCTATATATATATATAAAACCGAAGCCTCTGCTAGCACCACAATTTTCCACGTCAGCACAATATTTAAAAAATAAAAAATAAAAATAAAAATAAAAACATTATAACACCTCAAAACCCTAGCAACCTTACCCCTCTCTCAAGTTAAGAAATAAAACCCTAGCAACCTTACCCCTCTCTCAAGTTAAGAAATATAAAGCCATAGTTTCTGCAAACTCTCTCTCTCTAAACATAAATATCAAATTCAACCCCTTTAATTTCTCTTTATATTTTTTAGGCTTCTATAGAGTTATAGTGAGTTATGCTGATTTTGTTTTTTGTGTATGTGTGTATAGATGGTCATAATACTCCGGTATTCCAAGAGAAGTTTGTATTTTTGTTAATTGAAGGCCTTAGAGAGATAAGTGCTACAGTTTGGAAAAGCAATACAAAAGACAATTTCATTGGCAGCGGAAAGTAATTACTTTGTCTCATATTTTTGTTTTTTGAATTGATTTTGTGTGCTTTTTAGACCCTTTTGGATCAATTTTGTTAATTGAGTGTTTTTTTTTTTTTTTTATAGGGTCCAATTGGGGAAGGTTCTTTCAAAGGGCTACGACGACCGCACTTGGTGTCTGTATACTAATAGTGGGGGGTAAGTACTATAAATTACTAACCCTTTTAAGTGTATTAGTTAGAATTATTTTCAAATGATTGTACCAATAAAAGTGAATGTGTATAAATTTTGTTTAACTATCCCGTGCATCGCACGGGTTAGCGACTAGTTATTATTATTTTGGTGGGGAAAGGCTAAGAGATATAAGGATGCGTGTTTATGGGTTAGGCTAAAGTTTTGTACATTTTGACCCATAGAGTACACTATGGTAGGGCCTTGGGATTTTTTTTTTTTTTTTTTTTGTCTTAGTTGCACAACAATTTCATCATCCACTTTATCATCATTTTTGCCAAGCCTAGTGTTAACATTATTTGCATTTGCAGCTTTTTGTTGTCGCTAATGCCCACAATGTGGTTTATGGATGAGATGATACAGAGATTGAGCCAGAATTTGGAGCTAGGGAGAGTAGCTTTAGCAATGCCAACTCTATACTATAAGCAATTCATGTGGTTGCCTAGGGCCCCAAGTAAATAAAGGGCCCCCATATTTTAACCAATAAGATTATTTCTTTTATTGTAATAGTATTTGTTAGGTTCTAAAGACTTAGGTTTTTATGTATTTAGAACTCTAATTTGTATTGTTGGCAAACCATGATCAAAACAATGTGTTTAGAAGTGTTTTTTTCTAGCTCAAAGTTGTGCATTTATGTAAAGTTGGAATCGAGTTAATGCAGGAAAGCATTATGCCTTTCGGCCTGGCTCGATTGATCGAAGCTTAGGCTCGGGCAGAATGTTTTTTCTGCAGAATTTTCCAACTCAGCCCTAGGTGTTTGAAAACATTTTTAGGGTTTCTTATTGGTCCTAAGTATAAAAGGCAAACCCTAGCCACGTTTTAGTGCTGCTCATATTGCGGTTTGTGTAAATCTCTTGTGAAATCTAGAGAAGCTTTCCTTTACACAAACTTAAGGCTTTCAAGGAGAAGATTTATCTACACCTTGATGATCAATTCAGTTGCTGCCATTGAAGCTTAAAGAAAACACAAGCAGGTGTGCTTGTATCTGGTGGTGAATCCAAGAAAGAAGGAGTCCGTGGATTCGAAGCTTGCACGTGGTCGTGTCAGTAAGTTCTACTGGTTGGTAGCAATAAGAAGTCGAGCGTGGGGGCTTGTAAGTCTTATTGTATGAATTTCGATTCTTTCAAGATAGTGGATTCAAGTTTACCTTGAGGATAGCTAGGCCAAATCCTCTCCAGGTTTTTACCGGTTTGGTTTCCTAGATGATCATATCTTATGTTATTTATTTTCCGCTGCTTTACATGATTTGATCTTTGTTATTGTGATAACCTAGACTTATTTAATTGGACTAATTAACAACTTGGCTAATTACCTAGGTTAAATAAATTGTTTTAAGGGGTCTAAAAACTATCAAGTGGTATCAGAGCGGGTTGCTCTTTTGTTGTTGATCCTTTGATCACTGAGCTGATCCTTGACCCTTGTAGTCATGGAACACGACACTCTCTAGTTATTCCTCCTCACTTTGATGAGAATAATTATGCTTATTGGAAAGTAAGGATGAAAGCATTCCTGAAATCTATTGATGAGAGAGTGTGGAACTTTGTTGAATACGGATGGGAGAAGGCCACTACTCCTGTTAGTGAGTGGGAAACTTCTCAAAAAGAAGCAGCTGCGTTTAATAGCAAGGCTATGAATGCTATCTTTAATGCTATTTCTATGGAGGAATTTAAGAGAATCTCTAATGTTGAGATTGCTCATACTGCTTGGAATATCCTCCAGACTATGCATGAAGGCACAAAGGCTGTCAAAATCAATAAATTGCAGCAATTGACTTCTAAATTTGAAAGCATTAGCATGTCTGATAATGAATCTTTTGATGAATTCTATGCTAAATTGAATGATATTGTTAATTCTGCTTTTAACTTGGGTGAAATCTATGATCAACCTAAAATTGTTAGAAAGATTCTTAGATCTTTAACTGAAGACTTTAGACCCAAGGTGACTGTCATTACTGAAAGCAAGGATGTGGACTCCATCCCTGTTGATGAACTTGTAGGATCTCTTCAATCTTATGAGTTGGATCTACTCAAAACTACCAAATCCAAATCAATGGCTCTTAAGTCAGTTGATGATGTTGAAGGTGGTGGATTTGATGATGAGCTCTCTGCTACAGAGATTGCTTACCTTGCCAAGAACTTTAGAAACTTTCTCAGGAATAGTAACAGAAAGGCAAGAGGCACAAACACTGCTGAACCTAGAAATTTTAGGAAGCATGATCCCACTAAGGTTAACAATAATGATAAACCTAGAGAAAAAGTAAGTCAATCTTCCAATAATTCTTTGGGCTCTCAGTGTTTTGGATGTCAAGGGTATGGACACATGAAATCTGAATGTCCTACCTATTTGAAGTCTAAGGGTAAGGCTACGGCTATAATCCTTAGTGATGGTGAAGTTTCTGATAATGAGTCTGATTGTGATGAGGATGGAAACTTCATTGCTTTCACCGCTACTGCTGTAGTCGATGAGAGCATATCTGTTGAAGAAAACCTTTCTGATGGGGAACTCTCTGAAGATGCAGATCTTCAAGAGGCCTAAAATAAACTTTGCAAAGTTGCTGCAAAGGATTCTATGATTGTTGAACTTGGCCTAAAGAAAATTGAATCTCTTGAGCTTGAAAAGAAGAATTTGCTTGTTAAACTGTTTGATGCTAATGAACTTTTGAACAATGTGAAAACTGAGAATATGCTTTTGCTTGATAAAGTTAAATCTTTGGAACTTGATTTATCTGTTGCTAGATCTGCTAGTTCTAAACTTGATCAAATGCTGAGTGTTCAAAAGTCTTCTTTTGACAAAACTGGATTAGGTTATGTTGAAAGCATCTCTGTGTCTGCTCCCCATTCCACAAAGTTTGTTCCTTCATCTTCTTCTTCTGAACCTTCTGTGAATGAGATAGTGAGTAAAACTGTCAAACCCCCTGTGAGTGAGGTTGTCAAGCCCATAGCAGTTCACCATCTAGGAAGATTAGGGTTGATCTGAAAGAGTCTAAGTCTAAGCAGCCTACCCTATCTAAGGACAAAACACATGATAAGCCTGCATGGGTTTGTCACTTTTGTGGAAAGTCTGGACACATTCGTCCAAACTATTAAAAGCTGCAAGTTGCAAAGAGAGCAAACAAACCAAAAGTACCTGTGCCTCAAGCACAAGATCTTATGGTACTTATTGGTGAATTGGTAAAGACTTTAAACCTTTATTCCAATCCTGGAGTTGGTAATCATTCCCATGTGAATAAAAACTCCAATGCTCACGGTGCATCTAAAAGGTTTTGGATGCAAAAGACTCGAACTAACTGAGTCTTTCTGACACGGTCCTTGTGCTTCATTACTCTACCCTTTGTGACCATTGTTATTTGGTTTTGTTGTGTTTTTTGTTTTCTAGAATTTGCATTGCATAACATTCATGCATTTCATTCTCGGTGTTTTTTTTATTAAAAAAAAAAAAGGAAGAAAAAGGAAGCAAATTTTGTTTTGTACTATTCTCTTGGTTTTTGAGAACAAGGTTGGTCAATTTATTTTCACATAACATGTCTTTTGACCTTATTTAGCTTTGATGAGCTTACTTAATGCACTTTACTAGTTGAAACTTTGTAGTGCATGTTGTGTGGGAAAGATGTTTATGGTTTTTGATTACTCTATCTTAATCTTGAAGTCACATGTTTTTGAATGTTTGACTTGAACTTTTAGAGAAAAGCATAAATAACCATATCACCACTGTTCACTAGCCAATCATGAACACCTCAGTGCATATCATAAGATTTTGTGCTCGAGAAAGTGTAGCACATGCACAAAAAGAATATAAGGTGAAGCCTCGGTTTAAATTGCTTAATTCTTAAAATTAAAATTGGTGTGCACTATTAGGTTTGATGCCAAACTCACATGACTTAAAATTGATATGTATATTATGAGGCATAAATTCAAGAAACTTACATGATTGCAAGCTTATGATCTAGGAGATGTGGAAGTTATATGATGTAACTCTTTAGGTGATAGTTTCTTTTAAATTCTTTGTGATGAATTTTGTAGACTTTGTGATTGATTGCTATTCACATATCACCTCACATGTATCTCAAGCTTTTGCTAGTTGCACACACTACACGAGTTACTCTTTTCTAAACTTTGTACATGTTATTGTGTGTGTTTCTGGTCTGACCAACCAAGTTTTGTAAATACTTTGAATATTGTGCAAAATTAATTTGTTGCTTGAAAATTTGTGGAGAATGCAAGAAATTTTGTTTTTGGGGAATTTGGGCTTAAAATTCTTGTTTTGAAAATCATATCATCACATACTCATGCATTTTGTTCTTAAATTTCAATGCTTTGAGTTGATTCTAAATGTTTTTCAAAAAACTGTGTTTTCCTCAAATTTAGTGAGCCTCTGCCCATTTCGATCGATCCATTCTGTTTTTCGATCAATCGAAAATTTTTAAATATGTTAGAGAGAGCCTCTGTCTATTTCGATCGATCAAAACTAATTTTCGATCGATCAAAATTTTTTCAAAATGTTTTGTTAAAGTCTCTGTCTGTTTCAATCAATCAAGGCTATTTTTCGATCGATCGAAACTCGTGAAACATGTTTTTTAAAAAAGTAAGATTGTCTTTTTCAAATGGACTTTTTCAAAAGTTTTTCAACCTTTCCTCTCTCCCCGATTTGGCTAAGGCTCCACCAAAGATTTTTTGTCGTTTTCTTCCAAAAATTTTGCAAGGTTTTTGTCTTCCAAGGCCGGTAAATCCTTTTTGCCCTCCCTTTTGCATTTTATTTCATGATTTCATGCATATTCATTGGGTATTTTCGGCACTTTTCATATTTTGGGGTTGTTGATGATTCAAACCTTTTTTGGTAAAATTGATCATTGGGTTTTTGTTCTAGGATGTTATATTAATGATCCTTGATGGTTAATTTGATCAATTTTATAGTTTTTGAA
This sequence comes from Quercus lobata, assembly GCF_001633185.2. Lineage (NCBI taxonomy): Eukaryota > Viridiplantae > Streptophyta > Magnoliopsida > Fagales > Fagaceae > Quercus > Quercus lobata. The sequence continues at coordinate 3,666,705 of NC_044907.1, read as the reverse complement.
ATATTGAAAATTCTAGGGTTTGAAATTGTTCCGAATTAGGGATTTTGTCAAATTGGGTTAAGTTGATGAAATTGGCTTGTTAAATTGATGTATTTGGTCATTAATTTTTGAACTCTATCATGTCTAATGATCAATTCGTCAATATCTTTCAAATTGAACAAGTGGTTTTCAAAATTTTGGGGCTTTTGTGTTAATACCTCTATGTTCAAGCCAATTTTGTGAATTTGAACTTTTTGGACTTAATTGCACTGCATTAGAACATGCATCATACCATTTAAATTGTTCATGCATCATATAGATTTTTATTCTATATTTTTTTGTGCTAACTTACAATCTGCCCTTAGTTTTGTCTTTTGTGTTTTTGTTCTTTTGCTCTGTGTTTTGGACCTTATCCTAGCAGCATGCCTAGGAAAACTAGAGCCCATAGGCCCCTTCCACTTCCTCTAAGTCTCCCTTTAGGAGTGAGGTGTTTAGGAATGATAAGTGCAGAGAGGCCTTTGATACTTTGAACAGTAAGCGTAAGATATGGGCTGAGCGAGTTGTAGTGTTAGATGAGATTGATCCGGCCATTAGGGCTAGCTTTGAGTCTAGAGGTTGGTTGCCTCTCTTAGAGATAGATCATCCACCCCCGACCGCCCTGATTAGAGAGTTCTTCTCGAACCTCTCTTACCACGTCTATGATTCCAATACCCTTGTTAGGAGTTGGATACGAGGTGTTGAGTTCACCATTACCCTTAGGGTAGTGGTTGAGGCTCTTGGGGTTCCGATTGTTCGGGAGCCTGACTATTCCTATGATGAGTCACCCTCATTAGATGTTTTCATGTCATACATCACTGGGTTATCTATCCAGTGGGGTTCTGATCCTCGGATCACGTCCGCTGAGCTTACCGAGACTGCCTATCTTTTCTTTGGGATAGCGTGTCATTCATTGTGGCCTATTTCTCACTTCCACACCATCCCTTTAGAGCGATGTGTGTTTTTGTATGCGTTTATTTCTAGAGCGTCAATCAGTTTTCCTCATTTGTTCCTTCGTTCTTTGAACGAGGTTCATAGGAGTTCTGCGGTAGGACATGCACTTATTCATCCTATTTTCATTCATAGGATTTTGCTCTTTTTAGGTCTAGATGGTTTTCCGTCTGGTGAGCCTGTGCATGTTGTTGCTCCCATAGGTGCCACATTTCTTCGACAGATAGCTGCTCACTTGAGAGTTACTCCTTCACGTCCTAGAGGTGCGTCATCTAGTGCTGTTCCCCCTCCTCCCTCTTCTACAGGTGCTGATGCTGCTGAGACATCAGGTGTTGTTGCTGATGCTGATGTTCCTCCACCGACTGCTTTGGATGATTCAGACATTCGTCGTACGTTGGATCATGTCTTGACAGTTCAGGCGGCTTATGGACAGATTTTGGTGGACATGCTCGATGAGATCCGTGCCTTTATATGTTTTGGTGGACAGATTTTGTTGGTACTTTATATGTTTCTTGTTTCAAACTGTTTATTGATTTATATTTATGAGTTATTCATTGATATATGTCTTTATTGTGTATTGTTTGAAATCAAGAAGTTATTTTATTTACTTGTATTATTTCCACACATGCAGTTATGCATGTTGTTTAGTGTTTCAGGAAATATACAAGTTGATTCAATTGAGTTACTGTCTACACTTGCAACTGATGGATAGTAGTTAGGATTGAATTTGTTTTATGAGCATTATTTTTGTAAAGGGTTTTTTATTTTGTAAACTTTGAGCGTCTAGTTATGTTTTGTCATGGATTGCCAAAGGGGGAGTTTGTTAGGTTCTAAAGACTTAGGTTTTTATGTATTTAGAACTCTAATTTGTATTGTTGGCAAACCATGATCAAAACAATGTGTTTAGAAGTGTTTTTGTCTAACTCAAAGTTGTGCATTTATGTAAAGTTGGAATTGAGTTAATGCAGGAAAGCATTATGCCTTTCGGCCTGGCTCGATCGATCGAAGCTTAGGCTCGATCGATCAAAGCTCGGGCAAAATGTTTTTTCTGTAGAATTTTCCAACTCAACCCTAGGTGTTTTAAAATGTTTTCAGGGTTTCTTATTTGTCCTAAGTATAAAAGGCAAACACTAGCCACGTTTTAGTGCTGCTCATATTGCGGTTTGTGTAAATCTCTTGTGAGATCTAGAGGAGCTTTCCTTTACACAAACTTAGGGTTTTCAAGGAGAAGATTTATCTACACCTTGATGATCAATTCAGTTGCTGCCATTGAAGCTTAAAGAAAACACAAGCGGGTGTGCTTGTATCTGGTGGTGAATCCAAGAAAGAAGGAGTCCGTGGATTCGGAGCTTGCACGTGGTAGTGTCAGTAAGTTTACTGGTTGGTAGCAATAAGAAGTCGAGCGTGGGGGCTTGTAAGTCTTATTGTATGAACTTCGATTCTTTCAAGATAGTGGATTCAAGTTTACCTTGAGGATAGCTAGGTCAAATCCTCCCCAGGTTTTTACCGATTTGGTTTCCTGGGTGATCATATCTTGTGTTATTTATTTTCCACTGCTTTGCATGATTTGATCTTTGTTATTGTGATAACCTAGACTTGTTTAATTGGACTAAGTAACAACTTGGCTAATTACCTAGGTTAAATAAATTGCTTTAAGGGGTCTAAAAACTATCAGTATTAATTAAACCCAAATATTAGCTAATAAATAAAATAATATTTTTATATCAAACAGAAAACAAGAACAAAAAAATAGTGAAAGAAATACTATATCCATAACATTTTTTACAACACTTTTATAACAAGTCTTAAAGTAGCTTGTTGTTACAAGCTGTTATTGATAACAAAAAAATAATTTCAGTGATGGGTTCAAATTAGAATTTAGAACCAGTAACAACTTAACATCTAGGAATGATGTAGCACTAATAAAAAAAAAAAAAAAAAGCAATACACAAAAAATTCACAACATTTTTCATAAGAATTTAATTGGCAAAGTTTTACTTGTTTTCATCTAGGTCCACTACTAATATTACTCTTTTATTTATCACTATCAATCCATATTTGGTGCCAAAATTTTCTTGTAATTAAAATTTCAATTGCTTTGGAATTTATAATTTGTGGGTTACTTATAAGTGGGAGAAAAAAAAATTTTAAGATACAGCTTGATAACTTACTACAGCCCAAACTCCAATTTGGGTTGGAATGGAATGAAATGGACTAAAATGACCTGTACTTTTTTTCCAAAGAGATAGGGACGTTTCTCGTTCCACCAGAAAGGTATTGACAACATTGATAGGAACCCAATTGACTACATGACTCAATCATTTATAACAACTTAACATTTCTTTTAAGAAGACCTACACAACAACAATTGAAGACTTGGCATCAATGGTGTCTTTCCATGGTTCCACCCACCATCTTGACTTTTATCAACTTATTTTTTCAAATTAACCCAAACCAGACGCAGGACTTGTCTTTTAAATTAGCAGGACTTCTTTCATATTTTTTATTTTACTTTATTTTTTTGTGGGGAAAGGCTTAGAAATATAAGGAAGCATGTTCAGGGGTTAGGCCAAAGTTTTGTATATTTTTAACCCAGAAAATTTTCCTCCAAATCTAGTTGGAATTCCAACTCATTTTGTGACCCTTTATAAGACCGTATATAAAAATTTTATTAAAAATTATAATTTATAAAATTATTTAAATAAATCACATAATTATTTAATAAATCATTTAACTAAAAAGTATATATACATGGAGACAAAACAAAAGACTTTGGCTATACACAGTATTTTGTCTTCGCACCGTGGCCTCTTGCTAGCGCATTTGCCACCTGATAAGCGGCCCAGCTTCACTTCCACTAAATGCATAGAGTACACTATACTGTAGGGCCTTGGAAAAAAAAAAAGTAGTCTTAGTTGCACGACAATTTCATCATTCATTTTTCTCAAAAAAAAAAAAAAAAAATTTCATCATAATTTTTGCCAAGCCTAGTGTAAACATTATCAGCATTTGGAGCTTTTCTTTTGTTGCTAATGTCCATAGTATGGAGCCAGAACTTGGAGTTAGAGAGAGCAATTGTGGTAGTGCCGACTCTATACTATACAAGTAATTAAGGCGGCCTTCTAGAGCCCCAAGTATATAAAAGGCCCCCAAATTTTAACTAATATAATTGTTTTTTTTTTTTATTGTAATAGTATTAATTAAAATCAAATATTAGCCAATAAGTAAAATAATATTTTTATATCAAACGAAAAATAAGAAAAAAAAAAAAAGGGGAAAGAAATACTACATCCATAACATTTTTCACACCATTTTTATAACAAATCTTAAATAGCATATTGTTACAAGCTGTTATTGATCATAGCAAAAAAATAATTTCAGTGGTGGGTTGAAATAATACACAAAACACTTTACAACATTTTTCATAACAGTTTAGTTGGCAAAGTTTTACTAGTTCTTATTTAGATCTACTATTAATCACTCTTTTACTTACCACTATCAATTCATATTTGGTGCCAAAATTTTATTGTAATTAAAATTTCAATTGCTTTGGAATTTGTATTTTGTGGGTTACTTATAAGTGGGAGAGAAAAAAAAAAAATTAAGATACAGCCTAATAACTTACTAGACCTTGTATATAAATAAAATAAAATAAAATAAATACCCGCCATAATAGGCCTTGTATAAACAAAATAACAAAAAAAAGACCTAACTCATATTTTCAAACTACTGTAATAGCTATTATTCTTCTAAAGCTCCGCTATAAACCTACCAACTACTGGCATTTACCATATTTGTTGTAGTGCTTACAAAAGCACCACTATAGGCCTAGGGTTTACAGCGGCGATAACCAAAATAGCCATAATATGTGACATATGGTGGTAGTTTTTGGAAACGCCTACAAAAAAAATTGCAAGTATAAATCGATTTTTTTTGTAGTCATTTTTTTTCCTTTAAAAAAATGTCATAACATTCCCTTATTTTCAATTTTAAAAATAATTTTCTATTTTTAAGACTAAAAATCTTGTTTGGCAACCCAAAATGGACTGAAAACAAAAACTGTTCTCAAAACCTAATTTGTGAAGGAAATTGAAAACATGCAAAAGACTGTTTTTAGTTTCTAATTTTCAAAAGTCAATGAAAACATGCATTTAATTTAATAAATCTATTTCATATAATGAGTTAGCATTAGAGTTCAAATTCTAGTAACAACATATTTTAGTATTTTCTATTTTTTTCTTCAAAATATATATATTTAAAAAAAAAATTAAACTAACCAAACATGTTTTTTGATTTCAAAAATAAAAGAAATTTTTTTTCTTTATATTCTCAAAAACATATTTTTGAAAACAAAAAACAAAAACTGTTACCAAACATAACCTAAGTGTAGGGACACAATTTTTAACGACCCAAGAATGACATTGGGTTCGTATGTAAAAGGCCTGAACAATATAATTCATAGAGAGTGGGCTAGAAAGGCTGGACCTTGGTCATTGGACGGTGGTTTAGTCGTGATTTTCATGGAAGCTCATACGAAGGTAGGCTTGGCCAGAATAACTAGGCTTCACATCGGTGTAGCTCGAAGGGTTTGAGTCCTCGGACTTAGTCCGAGGAGCATCACATCCTTCCCCTTCTTCTTTTTGTGGGATCCTCTTTTTTTCCTCCTTTCTCCCCTAGCTCTCTTCTCCTTTTATACCAGTGTTTACTTCCCGTTATTCGTCTACGTGTCAGTTTTGCCTTTTTGGGGTATTGACTCGTCCTATCAATCCATACGTCAGAGTGGTTAGGGGTGGTTGGGAAAAGTTAAATAGCATGGTCTGGAATATGGGCTTGTCAGACGCAGGGCTCCACATTATGGTGTTGGCAGCTTTCTCCCTTGTACTGCTCTTGTACTGAGTTTGTCCTTTTCTTCAGGCGTTTTGTAAGGTGTTGAGCGTGAGATCGTCCTCGGCCACGTCCTTGGGCCTTTGTGGGGCTTTCATCATAAGTCCTCGGCAGCAGGGCTCCTCGGCTTGGGCTTTGGGCCTTGAATGCAAAGTGGGTTGGGACCTCAGATTTCGGGCCCCACAATAGCCCCTCAAAATCCTACTGCCCGGCCTTGCTGTTAGGGAGGAGGGTTTTGGTAATGTTAGGCCCAAACCATGACTTGCCCAGCCCAACATTTCTTTAATGCCGGGGTTTCTTCGTTTGCATGGGAGACGCGCCAAATTGTGAGACATCCCTCTAGATTTTCTCGCGCAGCGTCCTCAACGTTTCAGTGTTCAAGGCGCGCCATTAATACGTTTCCTTCACGAGGTTATTCAAACCTTACAGTTGCAGATGGTGTTGGAAATTGTGCCAGGAACGTCTTGTCTATAGCACTTATTGGAAACTTGCATGGATTAAATGCCACCGGTTTGCTCTCTATATAAATAGGATAGGGGGTTACTCCCCTTGCACATAAACCCTTCTGCTCCCTTCAGAATCATAATCCTTCCGCCATACTCACAATCTCCATTTTCAGTGCCATCCAGCCTCAGAGCAATATGTTTGAGGCATGGGTGGGGATGAAGGATCTTCACCCGCTTCAGAGGCAACGAATCCTTCCACAACTCAAGGTGTTGCGGTCTGGACAGGGAAGACATAGACTCAAGATGATCTTTCATTCTGATAAGGTGGGGATGGTATCTCTGCCTCTTTCAGTCAAAATCCGAAGCAGGTTCTGGTCGCATCAGATTCTTGGTGCGTCAGAAGTAAGGTTTTCCATCATCAGCGCCGTCTGCTCTATCGCAGGCGTGGCTAACATGGAGGCTCATCAACTTCCGGCTCCCTGCACCTTTTCTTCAATGGTGCCAACCTCAAATTGGGCTCCCTGCACCTTTTCTTCAATGGTGCTAGCCCCAAGTTGGGTTCTTTTGCTGCCTGAGTCGTAGGCATGTAAAAGTATTGAGGAATGGTCTCCTTAGACAACATTTCGGAGCGGCAGCATCCCTCTTCTCTGCACCTCTTCTTCGGCTTTTTCTTCACTTTCTTGTATCTTTTCATTCCGCTTATGTAACTAGCTTTTAGTATAAGCTATTCAAGCTTTTTCATTGTACGTTGTGCTGTTTCTTTGTGCTAATAAAAGATGAATTCGTTTCCCTCTAAATACTTTTCTTTTCTGCGGCAATTACTTTGTGAATGGGTATGCTATACGTGTATTTTCCTTTAATGATACTTAGGACAAGAAACTTTGTGACAAAAAACTACCAATTTGAACCTATTGAAACTATCAAATATAATAACACTAATCAATAGCAAATTAAACTTATGAGACTAACCGAGATAACAGTTAAGTGTACAGCAACGCGCGTGAGGTAGGTGCCCGAGAATGAGGAACCCAAAATAATCCATCCGAGAGGGTTGCCGAGTAATGTGTAACTTTGGCCGTGTTTTCGATAATACCTGGCCTCTGATTTGAGAACCGAGGTTTGATTGTACCGGGTTGTGCCCAAAACTTGTATTATTTCTTTTAAGTAGTTGGTTTCCCCATAAGCTTGAGTCCGAGGACCATACAAGGCCTTGGTTCTGTTCAAAACTTGTATTTTTTCTTTTAAGTAGTTGGTTTCCCCATAGGCTTGAGTCCGAGGACCATACAAGGCCTTGGTTCTGTCCAAAACTTGTATTTTTTTCTTTTAAGTAGTTGGTTTCTCCATAGGCTTGAGTCCGAGGACCATACAAGGCCTTGGTTCTGTCCAAAACTTGTATTTTTTCTTTTAAGTAGTTGGTTTCCCCATAGGCTTGAGTCTGAGGACCATACAAGGCCTTGATTTTGTCCAAAACTTGTATTTTTTTCTTTTAAGTAGTTGGTTTCCCCATAGGCTTGAGTCCGAGGACCATACAAGGCCTTAGTTCTGTCCAAAATTTGTATTTTTTCTTTTAAGTAGTTGGTTTCCCCATAGGCTTGAGTCCGAGGACTATACAAGGCCTTGGTTCTGTCCAAAACTTGTATTTTTTTTCTTTTAAGTAGTTGGTTTCCCCATAGGCTTGAGTCCGAGGACCATATAAGGCCTTGGTTCTATCCAAAACTTGTATTTTTTCTTTTAAGTAGTTGGTTTCCCCATAGGCTTGAGTCCGAGGACCATACAAGGCCTTGGTTCTGTCCAAAACTTGTATTTTTTTTCTTTTAAGTAGTTGGTTTCCCAATAGGCTTGAGTCCGAGGACCATACAAGGCCTTGGTTCTGTCCAAAACTTGTATTTTTTCTTTTAAGTAGTTGGTTTCCCCATAGGCTTGAGTCCGAGGACCATACAAGGCCTTGGTTCTGTCCAAAACTTGTATTTTTTTTCTTTTAAGTAGTTGGTTTCCCCATAGGCTTGAGTCCGAGGACCATACAAGGCCTTAGTTCTGTCCAAAACTTGTATTTTTTCTTTTAAGTAGTTGGTTTCCCCATAGGCTTGAGTCCGAGAACTATACAAGGCCTTGGTTCTGTCCAAAACTTGTATTTTTTTTTCTTTTAAGTAGTTGGTTTCCCCATAGGCTTGAGTCCGAGGACCATATAAGGCCTTGGTTCTATCCAAAACTTGTATTTTTTCTTTTAAGTAGTTGGTTTCCCAATAGGCTTGAGTCCGAGGACCATACAAGGCCTTGGTTCTGTCCAAAACTTGTATTTTTTTTTTCTTTTAAGTAGTTGGTTTCCCCATAGGCTTGAGTCCGAGGACCATACAAGGCCTTGGTTCTGTCCAAAACTTGTATTTTTTCTTTTAAGTAGTTGGTTTCCCCATAGGCTTGAGTCCGAGGACCATACAAGGCCTTGGTTCTGTCCAAAACTTGTATTTTGTTATTTATTCATTTACTTTTCGAAGGTTAGCTCCTAGACCAAGGCGGGGAGAGTTAGCTTGATGTTGGAAGCCCCTAAAGCTACCCATGCCCTCGGCACTGCGAGGCGCAGCCCCTGGTGGAAATTTATGTCGGAGCAACAACTGCATGTCGCTGGAAATGGAGGAACCTTTGCAGACCTCTACTTGATAGAGGCTTGACTCCACCGCCACCTGCGCCAACGCGCAAGCCTTCCCACAAACGGCGCCAATTGTAGGGACACGATTTTTAACGACCCAAGAATGACATTGGGCTCATATGTAAAAGGCCCGAACAATATAATTCATAGAGAGTGGGCTAGAAAGGCTGGACCTTGGTCGTTGGATGGTGGTTTAGTCGTGATTTTCATGGAAGCTCATACGAAGGTAGGCTTGGCCAGAATAACTAGGCTTCACATCGGTGTAGCTCAAAGGGTTTGAGTCCTCGGACTTAGTCCGAGGAGCATCACATCCTTCCCCTTCTTCTTTTTGTGGGATCCTCTTTTTTTCCTCCTTTCTTCCCTGGCTCTCTTCTCCTTTTATACTAGTGTTTACTTCCCGTTTTTCGTCTTCGTGTCAGTTTTGCCTTTTTGGGGTATTGACTCGTCCTATCAATCCATACGTCAGAGTGGTTGGGGGTGGTTGGGAAAAGTTAAATAGCATGGTCTGGAATATGGGCTTGTCAGACACAAGGCTCCACATTACGGTGTTGGCAACTTTCTCCCTTGTACTGCTCTTGTACTGAGTTTGTCCTTTTCTTCAGGCGTTTTGTGAGGTGTTGAGCGTGAGATCGTCCTCAGCCACGTCCTTGGGCCTTTGTGGGGCTTTCATCATAAGTCCTCGGTAGCAGGGCTCCTCGGCCTAGGCTTTGGGCCCTGAATGCAAAATGGGCTGGGACCTCAGATTTCGGGCCCCACACTAAGCTTTTCCAACAAGTATCTAATGCTTTTTTTTTTTTTTTTTTTTTTTTAAGTAAAAGAAAAGAGTTATCTAGCTAGCGCTTTCTTGGAAATCCTTGCATTACTTTCTTTATTTGAGCACACCTAGATTAATCTAGTCTTTTCTTAGAACATTTTTGCATTTCTTGCTCATTTGAGATGACCTAGACTAATATAGTGCTTTCTTGGAAAGTCTGTGAATTAATTACTTGCTTGTTGCCAGTGATGATTGGGAATTGGGATAGTAAGGGCTTGTTTGGTTTAGAGGAGTTTTGAGTGATATGATCCAAAACTCATAATTGAGTGATCAAAAAACGTGGGACATTTTTTGTTTGGCTTGATTTCCTAATGTTGTTTTCATCACTCAAACTCAAAAATTTTGAGTGAGAGTGACGAAAACCGAAAACACCAAATTGGTGTTTTTAGAAGTTGAAAACTGAGTTTCAGTGGCATAATGGTAAATTTTCGGACTCTATAAGGCCCATATGTGTTGATGGCGTTACCTCTCTCTTACTTTATCCTCTCTCTTTCTTCTCCCACTTTTTTCTTTTTCTTTCTTTCTCTAGTTTCTCTCTTTCTCTATTTTTTCTTTCTTTCTTCCTTTCTTTGGTTCAACCCAATTTCGCCACCACTAGCCAATGACCCAGAAAAGGAAAACCACGAGACCATGTTCGCCGATGCTAGTTCAACCCAATTCCGCTGCTACCAGCAAAGCGAGAGCCTCGAAACACCAAGACCATGATCGTCGGTGCTGGGTTTTGATTTTGTCGCCAGTGCTAGGTTTTATTTTTCTTTTGATGAATGGGTTTTGATTTTGTCGATGGTTGATGAATGGATTTTGTTGATGGTTGATGGGTTTTATTTTTATTCTGATGAATGGGTTTTGATTTTGTTAATGGTGGATAAATGGGTTTTGTTGATGGTTGTTGGGTTTGTTGGTGGTGGATCGGTTTGTAGTGGTTGATGGTGGCTAGTGGCTAGGTTAGTGGTGGTGGATTGGTTTGTAGTGGTTGTAGTGGTTGATGGCGCCGGTGAGTGGCTATGGGTTGAAGGGGGGGAGAAGATAGAGAGATAGAGATGGAGAGACGCGAGTAGCAACAATAGCAACACTGGGTAGTGTCAGTGGTGGGGTCTACGGTTTTGGGGAAAAGCTATAGAGATATGTAACTGAGAACTGAGTCCAAACATGTGTTTTGCAATTTTTGAGTGAAGGTGAGGTTTGAGAACTGAGTTATGAGTTTTGGGTTTGAGTTTGGAAAGTCCATGAATTAATTACTTGCTTGTTGCCAGTGATGCTTGGGAATTGGGATAATAAATGTTTTACAACATAGCTTTTACAAATGGAAATATCACCAATCACAAAAGGCTATCCACTCTTTTTGTTATTTTGTTGAATAACATTAATTAATTAGATTCATGATCACATATCAATTTGAAAGTTTTTTTTTTTTTTTTTTTTTTTTTTTTTTTTTTTGTAATAAATAAATTTTATAATAACTTAACATTTCCTTCAAGAAGACCTACACGACAACAATTGAAGACTCGGTGTCTTTCCACGGTTCCACCCACCATCTTGACTTTTATCAAATTATTTTGTCAAATTAACCCAAACAAAATCGAAGAATGACCTCTGGTTGTCGGCAGCTAAGACTTCTTTCTTATTTTTATCTTAATTTTTTTTTTTTTTTTTTTTTTTGGGTGGGGAAAGGCTAAGAGATATAAGGATACATGTTTAAGGGTTAGGCTAAAGTTTTGTACATTTTGACCTATACAGTACACCATGGTAGGGCCTTGGGATTTTTTTTTTTGTTTGTCTTAGTTGCACAACAATTTCATCATCCACTTTATCATAACTTTTGTAAAGCCTAGTGTAAACATTATCTGCATTTGGAGTTTTTTGTTGTTGCTAATGTCCACAGTGTGGCTTAAGGATGGGATGATGCAAAGATTGAGCTAAATTTGGAGTTAGGGGAGCAACTTTAGCAATGCCAGCTCTATATGATAAGCAATTTAATTAGGCGGTTGCCTATGGCCTCAAGTAAATAAAAGGCCCCCAGATTTTAACCAATAAGATTATTTCTTTTATTGTAATAGTATTAGTTAAACTCAAATATTAGCTGATAAATAAAATAATATTTTTATATCAAACGAAAAACAAGAAAAAAAATAGAGAAAGAAATACTACAGCCATAACATTTTTTACAACACTTTTACAACAAATCTTAAAGTAGCATGTTGTTACAAGTGGTTATTGATAGCAAAAAAATAATTTCAATGGTGGGTTCAAATTAGAATTTAGAACCAGTAATAACTTAACACCTAAGATTGATGTAGCACTTCTCAGAAAAAAAAGATAAAAGAAAAAAAACAGCAATACACAAAAAATTCACAACAATTTTCATAACAATTTAGTTGGCAAAGTTTTACTTGTTTTCATCTAGGTCCACTGCTAAAATTTCAATTGCTTTGGAATTTGTATTTTGTGGGTTACTTATAAGTGGGAAGAAAGAAAAAAAAATTAAGATACAGCTTGATAACTTACTACATTCCCAAACTCCAATTTGAGCTAGAATGGCCTATAATTTTATTCAAAGGAGAAAGAGGGGTTTCTGAATAATAATGCTAGAGATACAAACTTTTTTATAAAAAAATTTACAAACTGCTAATGTGGTGAGTAATTATTGGTAAATGAAAAAGTGATATTAATGATGGGTCAAGATAAAACCAATAAGAAGCTGGCTACATCAAAAGTTTGTAAAAATATTGTAAAATAGTTTGTACCTATGGCATTACTCATTTCTGAATTCCATCGGAAAGGTATTGACAACATTGATAAGAACCCAATTGACTACATGACTCAATCATTTATAACAACTTAACATTTCTTTTAAGAAGACCTACACGACAACAATTGAAGACCCAGCGTCATTGGTGTCTTTCCACGGTTCCACCCACCATCTTGACTTTTATCAACTTATTTTGTCAAATTAACCCAAACCAGACGCAGGACTTGTCTTTTGGATTAGTAGGACTTCTTTCTTATTTTTATTTTATTTTATTTTTTTGTGGGGAAAGGCTTAGAAATATAAGGAAGCATGTTTAGGGGTTAGGCCAAAGTTTTGTATATATTTAACCCATAAAATTTTCCTCCTAATCTAGCTGGAATTCCAACTCATTTTGTGACCCTTCATAAGACCGTATATAAAAATTTTATTAAAAAATATAATTCATAAAATTATTTAAATAAATCACTTAATTATATAATAAATCATTTAACTAAAAAGTATATATACATGGAGACAAAACAAAAGACTTTGGCTATACACAGTATTTTGTCTTCGCACCGTGGCCTCTTGCTAGCGCATTTGCCACCTGATAAGCGGTCCATTAAATGCATAGAGTACACTATAGTGTAGGGCCTTAAAATTTTTTTTGTCTTAGTTGCACAACAATTTCATCATTCATTTTTCTCAAAAAAAAAAAAAAAAAAAATTCATCATCCACTTTATCATAATTTTTGCCAAGCCTAGCGTAAACATTATCCGCGTTTGGAGCTTTTCTTTTGTTGATAATATTCACAGTATGGAACCAGAACTTGAAGTTAGAAAAGCAATTTATAACTATATAAGTAATTAAGGCGGTCGTCTAAAGACCCAAGTATATAAAAGGCCCCCAAATTTTAACTAATATGATTATTTTTATTATTGTAATAGTATTAATTAAAACCAAATATTAACCAATAAATAAAATAATGTTATTTATCAGACAAAAAAAAAGAGAGAAATAAATATTATATCCATAATATTTTTCATAACATTTTTACAATAAATTTTAAGTAGCATGTTGTTACAAGTTGTTATTGATAATAGCAAAAAAAATAATTTCATTGGTTGGTTGAAATTTGAATTTAATATGAGAAAGTTGTATGTGTAGTGGGTGTAGCTTTCTTGCTTGTTGAAGGGATTAGATAAAAGTAAAATTAAGAGAGAAAGGCAAACGTGACTACGTGAGTATGTATTAGATAGGGAAAAAGAAGAAGTTAGAAATGAAAAAGTGTCCGAAAGTTTATCAACTCAATAACATACGTACATAGTATTGATGATTGGTTATAGTTGGAAACTTGGAATAGCTTTAAGAAAAGTGCTTTGCATTATTTGAGCAATTGTAATACTGTGTAATGCTATTTTGCATGGACATCGAGATGGGTATGGATACGGGGTGCAACAATTCTTGAAAAACAAAGAGTACAATATTTTAGGGGTTAGACAATTAATTAATATTTATATTTAGGTATATTTTAAAATATTTTTAGACATAATTTATGTTTATTTTAGGTTTTAAATTAAGTAATAACAGTAAAAAAAAAAAAAAAAAAAGTACAATAACACCCAACAATTCTCCATAGTAGAGCACTTGAATTGCCTGATTCACTAGTGGAAAACTATCAATCAATCTATCAGTACTCATTTTATGTACAATATTTAAATTTAATAAACAAACAAATTGTACACAGTCACAACAAATGCCAAACAAAAAAACAAATACTAAACCAAAAACACATAAACTTATAAAACCCAGAAAACCAAAAAATATAGTCTAAAAGAGGCTCGTAGCAAAAGTTGTTTCAGTTTGGTTAAAAAAATAAAATATTTCAGTATCATTTTGAAATTATGGTTAATTTTATATTTTATATTCACAACCTTGTATGGGACCACATTGTTCAGGCTGGCCGGACAAAAAACAATGAATAGGCTCTTAAATCATTATCGTAGGCTCTTGCACCTTTTTTTATTTAGAAAAAATCATTATCGTAGGATTCGTAGCTTGGTGGAAAAACACATGATGTGCATTGGGAAGACTTAATTAGTCCAAGTCATCTCAAATAGTGGATGTAACGTTTTGCTTTTGGAAAAAGCACAAGATATGATCTGAGAAAGTGGTACGTGTAGTGGGTATATATAGGATGGTGTTGGTAGTGTTATTTCAACTCAAGACCTATTTTGCTTGGGAGTATAAATCAGAGTTGAGCAAAAACTTCATCAGTCTTATTGTTGTAGAAAATTGGAAAAGGAAAAAGTAATGGAGTTGGGACGTTATTGGTGGTGGCTGGTGGTGTTAGTTTTGGTTCATTTTGGTATGAATGGGTGCTTTGGTTGTTGGGAGCAAGAGAGAATTGCTCTCTTGGAACTCAAAGCTTCCACTGTCAACTATACTGATGAATATTATTTTCCTCACTGGGACTCAGCCGACAAAGAGAGTGATTGCTGTGAGTGGGCAAAAGTCAACTGCGACATCACTACTGGCCGTGTAATCAAACTTGCTCTTAATAATACGCTTTATTGGTGGAGGGGAGAAAGTGGGGGAGGTTGGTACTTTAATGCCTCTCTGTTTCTTCCCTTTGAAGAGCTCCAGTACCTCGATTTGAGTGATAATGGGATTTGTGGATACGTTCCAAATGAAGATACCAAGTTTATATCCTAAGAAAAGTAGGTAGTATTTGTCAATATTTTACTTTTTTCTATTACCTTTTTTTTTTAATTTTTTTTTATTAATGGAAGTGAAAAAAATTAGTAGCATGTTAGAATCATTTTATACTATTTTGTGGGAATATATAGTTGCCGACATGCAAATTGAAGCATCTAAATTGCAGGTTTTGAAAGATTATCTACATTGAGCAAGCTTGAAGTGCTTCACTTGAGTGCTAATTATTTCAATAACAGCATTTTGCAATCCTTTAGTGGTATTATTGCTTCACTCAAGGAACTACATTTGGATAACAACCGCTTGAATGGATCAATCCACATCCAAGGTAAAATTATTATTAATTAATTTGCAAATGAAGATTAGAAGAGTGTTTCATGCTTATTGAGAACGTAATATTTTTTTATTTCCCTCTTATATCAATCATTGAGATTTATACAACTAAATTTCACCTTTTTTTCCTGTTAGTTCTTTTAAATGTTTATTTATGGAACTGTAGTTCTTTTAAGAAAAACTAAATTATTGGCCATTTATATTATTGGGAAATGTTAATGGGCATCTTCACCTAATTAAAAATTAGTATAAATTAATAAAGTGACTGAAAATATTACGTAAGTAATAAGTGAAATTCAAAAAGTTAGTTTTATTCGCTACATCTTAAAAAGTTAGTAAAAATTTGACATAAATTAAAATGATTTGACATAAAGTTATTTCTTAGACTACCCTATATTGATAGACCTCCTCGTGAAATAAATAAATAAATAAATAAATATATATCTATATATATATATATATATAACTCCATATCAATTAATTACTAATAAATTGCAGATAGATAGTATGACAATGTGTGGACAGTTTGGCCGACAGGCCTAAGAGCATTAGCATTGGAAAATGCTAATGCTATTCTATTTTATCATTCTAAAAACTCATTTTATCATTATACCATCTTTTTTTACAATACCTCTACATCCCAAACTTCTATTTTCCTCTTTTACTCATTAAAATAATATATTTACAAAATAAAATAATATATATCAAAATTTTTTCTTTTCTCTCCCATCTCTCTCCTCTCTCTCATTTTCAGCTCTTCCCTCTGTAACTTCCGCCGAATCCTTCATTTCCGGCGAGGTGGTGAAATAGTCCGACAATAACCATCAACTCAAACACCCAAAACTTCATAGATCAACCAAAAACGCATCAATCAACAAAACCCACAAACAAAAAATCCTAAATTTCACTACTCGATTTCAATAAAACCCAAAACTTCATTCGTGCCATGACGAGCTCGTACTCGCACTGCTCCGGTTGTGGATCGTGGGTCGTGGATCGCCGTGTTGGTTTCGCCGTGCGGATGGCGTGATATGGTGCTGGGTTTGGCGATGGAGATTGGAGAGACAGAGATGAGGGTTCGGCGATGGAGATTGGAGAGACAGAGATGAGGGTTCGGCGATGGAGATTGGAGAGACAGAGATGAGGGTTCGGCGATGGAGATTGGAGAGACAGAGATGGGTGATGGAGGAGAGACAGAGATGGGCGATGGAGATGAGGGTTCGGCGATGGAGATTGGAGAGACAGCGATGGAGATTGGAGAGACAGAGATGGGCGATGGAGGAGAGACAGAGATGGGCGATGGAGGAGAGACAAAGATGGGCGATGGAGATTGGAGAGACAGAGATGAGGGTTCGGCAATGGAGATTGGAGAGACAGAGATGGGCGATGGAAACAAGAGATGAGAGACAGAGGAGAGAGAGTCGGATAAAATATCATTATTTTTTTACCAAACTTGCTACAGTGCAATTCTATGTTTAGAATTGCACTATAGCAGTATTGCAAAAAAATTTGCAATACTGCTGTTTAGCATTCTCCAATGCAGATGATTTTGGGACTTAAAATTCTAAATTTCCCTTAGATATAGCATTAGCATTCTCCAATACTAATGCTCTAAGGCGCCAGATTTTACTATTTTAGGCACTGGTCCGAAAGTCCGTGTTCAAATCCCACTGTGAAGTTTTGCGTAACCTGTTATATTTATTTATTAGACATATTTAAAGTCCCGTTTAATGAAAAATTATACCTTGCATTGGGTATACTATTAATAGGGTTATTATACCCTATTAAATGCGAAGATTCAAATGATTGAATTCCATGCTTATTTATTGCCGTGATTCCTAGGAGGTGTATGGAAATGTCATGGATGATTGGATGCTTAGGTAACAATCTCAGATAATGTGAAGAAAAAAAAGTGTGACTTGGCATTCCAAATGAAGAAAAAGAATAGATAACAATAAGTCAGTAATAAATTTTGGAACTTTGCTTTTTTGGTAAGTGATAAAATTTGGAAACTAGCATGTCATAAATTAGAAAAATCATTCTAATAACCCGTGAGAGCTCTTGAAGTTGAAACACTGACAAAAATTTAGGGTGAAATAGGTAAAAATGATCAACTATTATATGATGACATAAAAAAAATTAAAAAAAAAAAAACACACACACACACATTCACATTCACATGCCCATTTTATTTTGGGTAAATAAGGATAACAAAAACAAGCCCAATGAGTCAAGTTATAGGCCATTCCATTGATGGATACGGGGCAAAAGGAAAAAAAGATACATCATCAAATATAGAACAAGTAGACTAAAATATTAGCAGAGTCATTCAATTATATAATATAATGTTAGTCAATGATGACTCTTTTTTTAAGCTGACTAATTAAGTATTATTAAACAAAAATAAAACAACAAAAAAAAAGTCATTTGATCCAAAGTCCAAACTATCTTCATCCTCTAAGAGAATGGAATGGATGAATGAGATAGTTCAAGAGGAATAATTCTAGAGATATAACCAATCACACATTTAATTTTACAATTTACTAAGTTGTGTCACTGTGAATGGTAGATATTTTCTACTTTATGCGACTCACTACTTCATGCAGACCACTCAAACTCACATAAGTCAGCAAATTATGAAATTGGGTGTGGGAGTGATTGTGTACAAGAAGTCCAAACCGTACGTACAAGAAACCCAAACAGCTAGCAAGTGGAAATGAACATTACAATCCTTGTTAACAAAATGAATTTAAGATTTTCAAATTGAAATTCAACCTTTAATCTAGACAAATTGAACTACTAAAAAATGTTCAATCTTTTAATTCATTTATTTTTTCATGTAGACTTCAAAGCATTTAACAACTTGGAGGAGCTCTACTTGTACGGAAATCGTATCAATGACTTCTTGACAACAAAAGGTATGACAGGTTGTCAAATACATGTTCACGAATTAAAATAAAATCCTTATTTTACATGGTATGCCGTATGCCTAATGTAACTGCAATATTATTTATTTATGAAATATTTTATTTTTCCCTATAGATTCAAACAGCTTAAGCAAGTTGCAAGTCCTAGATTTGAGTGAAATCAATTTTAATGCACGAACTCTTGAGTCATTAGCTGCCTTCCCATCGTTGAAGATATTAAATATTGGATACAACAATTTGGAAGGATCGTATACTACTAAAGGTAAGTTATACAATGCTCAGACTCTTATATACACTGTAAGATAATCATTACCAGCATAATTTTAGAAAACCATAACCTATTATAAACTTTTTATAAATATTTTTCATGAAATTTCTTAAAAAAAAAGAAATGAAACTAAACTTGTGTTCCTTAACATTTGAACCATTCTAACACATGATTCTTTTCAAATCCTTTATTATTATCGATAATAATTTTGCATCTCTTGCAATTCTAGTTATAATGATTTGGAATCACTTGTTAAAATTCCATAGTCTTCGAAAGAACATAGAGATCTTTTGTAACTCAAATCAGTTTATGCACATATTTGAAGACCAATGGAACTTGAAAAATGGCTGTCATGTTTACTTTACCACTTTCTCAAGAAATAACAAAAGCAGAAGTTTCAGACACTGAAAGTCTATTTCATGCTTTTGAAAACCATATTGTACAGATTTTAGATTTTAGAAAAAAAAAAAAAAGAAAAAAAAAAGAAAAAGAAAAAGGAACGAGTAAAAATTTGTAATAGAAGCAATATTTACTTTTAAATTTGTTGACATTCTTGTTATAAAATTCCATCTAAATAGGAAAAATGTCTTTTACTATGGACAAATAATTCAGTTTTCACTCCTCTCACTGATGATGTTGATGATAAAAACAAAGTGGACATTTCTAATTCTTTCTTGGATTTGTTAAACCAAAATCTGTATATATTGCTTTTATTTAAACTTGAAATATAGCATGCCACATATTTTGCTAACAGTTGTAACTATTTCGTACTATACCATATTAATAATTTTTTTTTTTTTACAATTTCCATATCTAAAAATTTTACTATTATTTTAGAGTTAGGTGCACTAAACAACCTAGAGCAGCTGTACTTGGATTATTCATCAATTGATAACAGCTTCCTTCACAAAGTTGGAGTTATGAATTCTCTTGAAGTATTGTCAGTGCAAAACTGTCATCTCAACGGTAGCTTACCTGCACAAGGTAGGTTGCTTTCACAATGATATTACTTAGGAAAGCTACAATACTATAATCTAATCAATACTAATCTCATTTTACAGGCTGGTGTGAACTTAGGAAGCTCCAAGAGATAGACCTCAGCTACAATAATTTTGGAGGGATACTACCTTCATGTATGGCAAACTTGACATCACTTCAAGTATTGGATCTCTCTAACAATCACTTCACCGGGAACATTGCCCACTCCCAACTACCAAGTTTGACATTACTTGAGCACCTCTCTCTGTCAAATAACGACTTCTTGATCCCAGCCACAATGTCCACCTTTTCTAACCTCTCAAATCTTAAGGACTTATTAGGTGATAACAATAAAATTGCCTTTGAACCTGACTCTCATACTTGGATTCCAACCTTCCAATTACAGTTTTTGAGTCTTTCTAACGGACTCAATGTCAATGGCACAACTCCTAGATTTCTTCATTACCAATATGAGTTGGTAGTGATTGATCTCTCTCACAATAATTTGGTCGGAAAGTTTCCCACTTGGTTGCTAGAAAACAATACAAAATTGGAGTCCTTTTTCTTAAATAATAACTCTTTCACGGGACCTTTCATGCTGCCATATGATATTTGTCACAACATTAGGAACATAGATATTTCAGATAATCACTTCCAGGGTCCAATCCCCATAAATTTTGGTTTAATTTTTCCAAATTTAGAATATTTAAACATGTCTAAAAATGCATTTCAAGGTAGTATACCTTCTTCTTTTGGGAAATTGGTTTTCTTACGATTTCTAGACTTGTTTGAGAATCATTTATCAGGAACAATACCTATGCATTTTGGAATGGGCTGCCACAACTTAGAATTTCTCAAATTGTCATATAATAACTTCAGTGGCCAAATATTCCCCACCAATTTCAATCTGACTAATTTAGAAATTTTACTTTTGGATGACAATCACTTACCGGGAATGATCCCAAATAGCATCTCAATATTAAATAATCTATACGTAATTGATTTTAGTAATAACCATTTTTCAGGCATGCTTCCAACGTGGTTGGGGAACATGTCTTATATATGGGAAATTGTTATGGCCAAAAATCAACTTGAAGGTCCTATTCCAATCGAGTTGTGCAAACTTGTTGGACTTCGATTTCTTGACCTTTCCGAGAACAATCTATCTGGCTCTATTCCATCTTGCTTCAATTCATCATATATTAGATCAGTTTATCTGAATAAAAATTGGATGAGCGGTCCAATTCCATGTGCGTTCAAAAACAACTCTAATCTAGTTACATTAAATCTTCGAGACAACCTCCTAATTGGAAACATTCCTGATTGGATCGGCAACCTCTCATCCTTGAGCATTCTTCTTTTGAGAGAAAATCATTTAGAAGGTAGGATTCCAAATCAATTATGCCTTTTGCAAAACTTAAACTTGTTGGATCTTTCCTACAATAAATTTTCAGGTACAATACCACATTGCTTGAGTAACATTACTTTCATGGCATCCACCCAAGAGCCTATTTTTAGAGGTTTCTGGGCAGGGTTTTCTAAGTATCAAATTAGAATGCCATACTTGAAGACAAAATCAACAAATATGAAAGACTGGAATCATTTGGTTTATTTTGAGACAGATGTAAGGGAGACAGATGAAGCAGAGTTCACAACAAAGAATAGAATTGACTCCTATCATGGAGACATTCTCAACTACATGGTTGGAATTGACCTCTCATGCAACAAGTTAGTAGGTGAAATCCCACCTCAACTTGGAATGATGAGCACCATCCGGGCAATGAACTTATCACACAACAATCTAACTGGACCAATCCCTACAACATTCTCAAACTTGAAACTGATGGAGAGTTTGGATCTTTCCTATAACAGTTTAAGTGGTAAAATTCCACCTGAATTGACCGAAATTACCTTTCTAGCAGTCTTCAGTGTGGCACATAATAACTTATCAGGTACAACACCAGAAAGAAAAAATCAATTTGGGACTTTTAGTGAAAGTAGTTATGAGGGTAACCCTCTTTTGTGTGGACCTCCATTACATGATTGCACCAAAATTGGACCTCCGTCTACAATGCTAGTGGATCATGATGGGGAAGATGGGGGTAGTTTCATTGACATGGCTGTCTTCTACATAAGCTTTGTGGTGGTTTACATAACAGTGTTGTTGGGACTTGTTGCAGTTCTCTACATAAATCCTTACTGGCGTAGGGCGTGGTTTAACTTCATTGAGGTGTGCGTTGACAATTGCTACTGTTTTGTTGTGGTTCATTACCGCAAGTTGTTCAATTTCAGGCTTGCATAGCCTTGCATTTTAATGGTTACATGTATGTGTGTCTCTTCCTTGTGGATTTTGAATCTAAAGTTTGAACTTTGAATAAATATATCAGTTGTGTAAATTTTGAATTTGGCTGTTGTTCTAACTACAAAGATAGTGCATTTTAATTTTAGACCCCTTTCAAAACATTATATTTAACCAATTTTAAATCCAAGTTAATAAATTGATCTATTTTGGAAGATTTAGGCTAAACACATAATCATTAATATTATTATGCAAGTGTGGAAATTTAAAAGATACAAGATATGATAATCTAGGAAACCAATAGAACACAATAGTTTCAAAGGAAAAACCTGGGGGAACTTGACCTTATAAATACAATTGGAACAATTTCACTATAGGATAGATATGTATAGTCAAAATAACCTCATTCTTTGTAAATCTAACTATAGTTACCAAACTCAGCTTTGAATTTCACAGATGTCTCTAATAGTGATTTGCTGCAACATGAACCTCTAGCCCACATACTTCAATTCCCCTTAGAAGATTTGAATCCAATGCACTTGATATTTGGAGATCAATAACTTGAATCCACCGATTTAAAGAGTATGTGAGTGATCATCGATAGAGACTTATTATGTCACACATTATTCTCGATAGAGAGCAGGATGCAAGTGGCATGCCAAAATAAAATCATTTATCACACAAAATTTTTTATAAGTGAACATAATGAAATTTGGCGTGTCTAGCTCACCAACCTTTCTTCTTCAAAACTACCTTCTGACTAGGCTGGGTGCCAGAGCGAACCAAAATATTAGAAATTAGTTAGATCATGATACTATAGAGAACTACAACAAGAAAGAACCTCTACAAGAAGCCAGCTATCTTAGGCTAAAAGCCAACCCCATAGAAATGACATGGAGGGATAGAGAGACGCTATTTGGCTTTGGTTTTTTCCTATCCCAACAAAGGGACAAAGACATGAAAGAACCTCAACAAACAAATTAGATCTCATTATTAATTGATCAGTCCAACAATCAAGTCGCGGGGGTCAAGTCCAATAACCAAGTCACATGAGTTGCATGAGTAAATTCCAAATGCACTGACAGAATCTCAACAAAGAAAACAGTCATAAATGAAATTTTCCCATTGCACAAGTACAAATCATATATAAACAATAAACAAACCTTGAGGACTACATCTCCTGTGATAGATGGGACTTGGATTGTTCCCCCCAAAATTGCCTGCAATCCAATAAACACACACACAAATAAAATAAAATAAAATAAACAACTAGATCAAAAATAAAAGTTTTTTTTTTTTTTTTGATTAGTAATAAAGATTTTACAAATGGAGAAAAAAAAAAGTACTTTATGTTCGCAATGATAAACACAAAACACCTAAAAACAAATGCAAGAAAATCAAATAGAAAGATGAACTGAAGACTGAACATCAAAAATAAAAGTAACTTGAGACAAATGATACATACAACTATAGCTATCAGAAATATTGAACGCCAACTTGTAAAAAGGGGATAGGGTACCAAATTTGGTCATTGGGATTGGCTTATAAGTAATAAAAATTTTCAAGAAACTTACTAATCTTAGGAGGTTTTTTTTATTCCATACTGAAACAGATAGTTTCTACAAATGTAATTCAATTATTTTTATCATTCCTCTAACGGCCTTTGGCAATCTAATAATTATAGAAACAAATCAAAAATTATCTAAATTTTTCTACTGCTAGAAAATTCCTAAAATGTATCTTTAAGAACAACTATCTTTAGCTTTATATTCCATCTTTTTGAAACCATAATGAACCTACTGACCCTAAAACCTTCTTCCTTTATTGATAACAAGTGACTGAGGTGGTGTTAAGAAACAGCATAACAGGTTATTTCCTGGAATTCATCTACAAAACTTAAAAACTCGTTGGAAAATCTTCTGTAAAGATAATTTTCCACATTTTCAAGTGTTTGTTCTTATCGTTTTTCCCACCATACTCTTAGTCCATTTCCAATCTTCATCCTGGTATACATAGTGAGAAGAAGTATATTGTGGGTACTCTTCTTTCATTCGTTAAATATATACTATTTGAGAAGTTTCTGTCCACAGGACAGAAAATAGGCTAACCTCCAAAAATGTTGATTCAATCAACCACAAATACATGTTAAGAATATATATGCATCCCCAGATCAGTTTCCCATGTGTCTAACATTTAAGTTTAACCTCTATTCACTTTGTAATTGTAAATTACTAAATTGCCCATTAGTCTAATATCAAATAAGTGTAAGTTATACTTATACATTAATGTTGAAAAATGACAAGCTTCGTAGACAATGGCTGCAGAACTTCTTTGACAACTATTTAAACCAATTTTGATTATGCAAGTGCATTTTGTTAGAATTTGGATGTGTCAATTTGAACAATTTGGTATTTTGGTATTTATCAAACTATTTGTACTAGATTATTTTGTAGGTCAAACTATTTGGCCTATGTGGCATTTTGAACTATTTAAAGTGGAGCTTATGGTTATTTTGAATTAAGAGAATTACTGTCCATATATATGAGCAAGATGATTGATAGAGATCATGAAAATTGAATAACTATTTTTTATTGTAGATATTGTCAAAAGTTTAGTATGAAAACTAATTTCATTTTTGGTTTTTTATTTATATTGATTACATTAGTTGGTTTAAATAATATACATGACAAAAAATCTCTCTTTTATCGGGTTTTTAAGGCTAAGTTTTTCCCTTCGGGTGATATTTTTTCAGCTCATGTCAAAACGGGGTCCTATGCTTGGCGGAGTATCCTCAAGGCTCGATACTTAATTGCTGAAGGTGCTAGATATAGGGTGGGGAATGGCCAATCTGTTCGGATTTATCAAGATTGCTGGCTGCCTGGTGATGGGTCAGGCAAGGTGATCTCTCCCCCCTCTTTGTTACCTGCTGATGCGAGAGTTGCAGATATTATTGACGCTGATTCGGGCTGGTGGAATTTGCATCTGTTGGAAAGAGCTTTTCTGCCATTTGAGGCACAAAAAAAAAATCCATCCCTCTTTGTCTCATCCCACAAGAAGACATTTTGATTTGGCCAAAAACTAAGGATGGCCAGTATTCGGTGAAGCTTGGGTACCAATTGTTGTGTGCCAAGGAGCTCTCTGGTTCAGCGTCAGGATCATCTAATGAGGTGAACTAGAGGATGTGGTCTGGTTTATGGAGACTGAAGGTGCCCAGCAAAGTCAAGACTTTTGCTTGGCGGGCTTGTTCTGAGTCCCTTCCCACGATGGTGAATTTGGCTAGGCGAAGGGTGGTGCTGTCAAACAGCTGCACGAGTTGTAACAGAGGGCCTGAGACAGTGATTCATGCTCTATGGGGGTGTGAGAAGGTGAAGGGGGCCTGGGGTACTAACTTTGATGAGTTGCGGAGTGCAACGAATCAAAATTTATTTTTTGTTGATCTTTTCAGGTTGGCGCTGCAGAATCCATGTGGAGCTGAAGGTTTCATCATGATCTGTTGGTCTATCTGGAGTCGGCGTAACAAAATCAGAGTTAATGAGGTCGCTGCTCCCCTTGAGAAGATCCCGGAGTTGGCACAGAAGCAGTTAACGGATTTCCAGCAACTGTGTGCAAAACCGGAATCAAAAACGTTGGCGAGGAAAGTCATCTGGAAGCCTCCCGATGCAGCTCTGTTGAAAACTAATTTCGACGGTGCGGTTTTTGACGATCTGGGAGCTGTCGGAATTGGAGTGGTGATGCGTAATTCTCTGGGTGAGGTCTTGGCTGCACTGTCTGAAATTATCCCTCTGCCTTCATCCATTGTTGCTCTGGAAACTATTGCAGCAAGGCGGGCTGTCCTGTTTGTCCGTGAGCTTGGTTTCAGTGGCACTATTTTTGAAGGGGATTCGGAAGAGTCTATTTCAGCTATTAAGAAGCAAAGTTTTCAGCACCCAGTTGTGGGTCATTTAGTTCAAGACATTATGTCTTCAGTCAGTATGTTCCAATACTATTCTTTCTCTCATACGCGTCGGCATGGCAATGTTTTAGCACATGCGTTGGCTAGACGAGCGAGATTGTCTTTTCCTACTTTAGTTTGGATGAATTCCGTTCCAGCGAATATTTATCATTTCTTTGTATCTGACATTCCAGTAATAAAATAATTTTTTTTCGGCCTGGTCGGGCAGGCCTGATTCTCAAAAAAAAAAAATAATAATAATATACATGTTTTAAATTATACAAGAAATGTTATAAAAATTTTGTGCATACCAAACACAAGAAAACGTTCGCAAGCTCATTTTCAAGGTCTTTATCAAACACCGTAAAATGAGATAGTTTTTCAAAAAATGTTCTTTGGAAAATGAGATAGTTTTCCATCAAGATTTGCTCCACCACTTCTACTCACCTTTATGGTCTCATCATTATCTACTCCTGCAAATGGCAAAGGAGGAGAGTCAAGCATCTATAAAAACTAGCATATACAAAACCTATAAAACCGGTTATATTTTTCTTTTCTTCTTAAAGCTTAAAAAACGAATATGGGAGTTACCATTAGAATTTGAATTAAGAAGCAAAACGCACCGTTTCTCACTAGAGTGCATTTATCAGAACGCACCGTATTGCTTATGTCATATGTGTTAGAAATTGAGTCTTAAAACGGTGCCGTTCTCTGTGTACTCAGAAACTGTTAGACTTGGCGCAAAAATCTGTTCATCTCTAATATAACAAACCAGTAAAAAAAAAAAAAAAAAAAAACAATAAGCATCATACATAATCAACACAAATGGAAGTGAAGAAACCACTTAATATCAATGCCTAATAAAGTCACTGTGATTCATGTATAGGACCAAGATATAGGGTCCCTGCCCTATATCTTGGTCCTCAAAAAAGCAAAGCACGAAGAGTCTGGTTTTAGGGATTGCAGCGCCTGAGGTTGAAGATAGAATTTGGGAGTTACCGTTAGAATTTGAATTAAGAAGCAAAACGCACCGTTTCTCTCTACAATGTATTTATCAGAACGCACCGTAGTGCTTATGTCATATGTGTTAGTAATTGTCAATTACTAATTGAGTCTTAAAATGGTGTCGTTCTCTGTGAACTCAGAAACTGTTAGACTTGGCGCGAAACTCCTTGAATCACGGATTAGATCCGTATAATGTGGACTGGTTGTTATATAGTTAAGCTTGGGCTTTGTACTATAAATACGTTTGTATACCACTGAAATTAATTAAGCAAGAATTACTCAGTTTTACAATCTTTGCTCTCTCTTTCTCTCACACTCTTCTTCTCCATCTCCATCCTTTTATTCTTCTCAGTTTCTCTGTTACTGTTGTTTACAATTGGATTCTTGCTTCAATAGTTGTTTGCACTAGACATATATTTCTTCAGTATTTTCCAAAGAGACATTATGAAACATCCACATAAAAGTGAGAAACAATTAAATTGATGACTTTTTTTTTTTTTTTAAGTGCAATTCAATTGATTACTTTCAGATTTACGTTAATGATTGCGAGTAAATTCAGATAAATGCAACATACCAGCACAATTTCCCGTTTGTTGGGTTACACGTGTGAGTGAAGTCCCACATTGAATAAAGATGAGAAGAAAGAGTGGTTAATATAACATAATTGAGCACATACCCATTGGGGCTTAGGCCTTTTGGGTTAAAGTGTGTCTCTATATGTTATATTAATTACTCAAGAAAGCTCCCCAAGGTGTTTATCTCCCCGACAAGTGGTATCAGAGCCCATGGTGGTGTGCGGCGAAGGTGGTGAGGTGTTCATGGTCCCTATCCAGCGGGGACAGAGAAAGCCTAAATAGCCCACACATAAAGATCCTGGAGAAAAAGAAAAAAAAAGAGCCCAACAAATGAATATTGCTAATGGTGCTAAATAATGGTGTGATGCAAGGTTCCCATGGACATGGACGTGCGGGGTTCCCATGGATGTGCGTGCGGGGTTGACACGTGGTTCCCATGGATGGCGTACGAGAGACTCATGGATGATGCATTGATGAAGTGAAAAGCCCATTAGGCAAGGGGGAGTAAGTAGGACTTGTTCATGGCCCATAGAGAGGTCTTGAAGCCCACAGAGAGGCAGAGACTCACACGTGAGGGGGAGATTGTTGGGTTACACGTGTGAGTGAAGTCCCACATTGAATAAAGATGAGAAGAAAGAGTGGTTAATATAACATAATTGAGCACATACCCATTGGGGCTTAGGCCTTTTGGGTTAAAGTGTGTCTCTATATGTTATATTAATTACTCAAGAAAGCTCCCTAAGGTGTTTATCTCCCTGACAAATGGTATCAGAGCCCATGGTGGTGTGCGGCGAAGGTGGTGAGGTGTTCATGGTCCCTACCCAGCGGGGACAGAGAAAGCCTAAACGGCCCACACATAAAAATCCTGGAGAAGAAAAAAGAAAATAGCCCAACAAAGAATATTGCTAATGGTGCTAAATAATGGTGTGGTGCGAGGTTCCCATGGACATGGACGTACGGGGTTCCCATGGATGTGCGTGCGGGGTTGACACGTGGTTCCCATGGATGGCGTACGAGAGACTCATGGATGATGCATCGATGAAGTGAAAAGCCCATTAGGCAAGGGGGAGTAAGTAGGACTTGTTCATGGCCCACAGAGAGGTCTTGAAGCCTATAAAGAGGTAGACTCACACGTGAGGGGGAGATTGTTGGGTTACACGTGTGAGTGAAGTCCCACATTGAATAAAGATGAGAAGAAAGAGTGGTTAATATAACATAATTGAGCACATACCCATTGGGGCTTAGGCCTTTTGGGTTAAAGTGTGTCTCTATATGTTATATTAATTACTCAAGAAAGCTCCCTAAGGTGTTTATCTCCCTGACAGTTCTCCATGACACTGAGGACAAGTAATCTGCACCATAAATGGGCCCTGTTGCATGGAAATCTGGATCGGTAGCAAAACAACCAACCAAACAGAGCAAAACGACCAAAATTCTGGAAAAATATCTGCCAGCAGTAAAACTCTAAACTGGTAATTGAATTCGATGTGTCCATCTTCTAGTTTTCCTAAAATTAAATTTTGAGACAATTTCGGGTTATCATATGAAAGAAAGAATTTCAATGTTTAATATGTAAAATGAGGTGAGCATATTTCCTTTTCTTTTGTAAAAAATTGAGAACATCACACTTTCTAATTCTCTGTTTTGTATAAATTTAGAAATCATGGTTTCGACGAAGAAAATCCTCCATTCTAGGGGAATTTTTAGCTAATCACGAACTACAATTGACGTGGTACTCCAGATCAATAAAAACAACATTTCGGTCCATTTTGGTCCAGTTCAGTCCAAGTAGGCCCATTTGTTCCACTTCTGACCAATTCAGTCCCTGCGGTCCATTTCGGTCTATACAATCCACTACGGCCCAACTCGGTCTTTCCGGTCCACTTCAGTCCATTTAGTCCACTTCTGTTCATTTGGTCCATTTCGATCTAAATCTGTCCACTTCAGTCCCTTTAGTCCGTTTCAGTCCACTTTGGTCCATTCCATAGACTTCTTTCCATTTAGTCCATTTTGATCTAAGTCGGTCGACTTCGGCCCCTTTGATCCGTACGGTCCACTTTGGTCCATTCGGTGCACTTCTGTCCATTTGGTTCATCTCAATGTAACTCGATCCACTTCGGTCCCTTTGGTCCGTTTCTGTCTACTTTGGTCCATTTGGTTTATTTAAGAATGTTTTTCATTCACATTTGAGGATAATCCATCCATGTGGTAGACCGAAGCTATTTGCATTTGGTAGGGAATACTTTTATTTTTATTTTTATATTTTTTTTATATATATATAAAAAAGATTGAATTGGTAGGGAATACTTTAATTTAATGCAACTTCATGTTAACTTTTACTCTTGGATATTAATCAAACCTCTCTTCCTTCCTCCTTCATTCTCCCAATCAAACACAATAGAAGCAGCACAAGTTAGAATTACTGTCAAATCAGCAAAATTTTCACTAAAGGTGAAGACTGTACTCTCTTCCGTCTAAAGAATACCTATCCAATGGTTTTTGGCTTAGGCTGCATGAATTTCCATTCCCTCATCTTAGTGCTAACTAGGCAATAAATTGCGTCTTCAAGATTGTATATCACTGGATATCATAACTTGAATGTGTATGATTTCATAAAGTGTTGCATTGAAATTTAAGCATGGAAAAGTAGAAAATTGTGAATAAGAGGAAGCCTAGTGTGAGTAAGAATGGGATGGAATTTGCTATTAGCGGTATTTCATTATAAATGCCCATGAGGGTTACACAATTAGTAGACTGAGTAAAAACATTGAGAAACACTTCTTTTTCTAATTCTTTGCGTAGTCTAGTTTTAAAACTCATGTTCTGATCAAGAAATAAGTATAACCCCTTTCAGCATAAATGATGAGATCCTAGAGAGATGCCTTTTGGGAGGAAACTAAAAGCCAAATTTGCCAGCCATTTTAAATATTGAAAATCCAGGTTATCTTACTTTTGAGGGAGATGCACAATGTGATTGACCTATGCATGAAAAATATTATGTAATGAGAAATTTAGAATGTGTTATGGTGCATTCCTCTCACAGAATGTGGGTCTCATAGGTGAGATTATCAAATATGAGAGGGGTGTCCCTTGAGACTATTTTGTAAGATAATTTCTTTATATTGTATTCTCTCAATGAAATTGAATTATAATTATTTAATAACATTTTGGAAAAAAAAAAAAAAAAAAACCTTCTCATGGTGGTGGGTGGAAAGGTATGATGGTGCAAAGTCTTCAACTACCATGGTCTAGGCTATATATCTCTCAAATATTGAAATCTTTATAATATTAGTGATATAGAATAATATTTACTGTGAAACACTTTCCAAGAATGTATTGGATACAAGTAAAACTAGTTATTTTTCTTTCTTCTTAAAGCTAAAGAAAGGAAATATGACTTTTGCTACCTGATACAAAGAGACCTGTAATTATAAAATAAAGCCTGCAAACGACATTCAAGGGTCTATACTACGAATAGATAACAAAACGGCATGGTTATAGAAAACGGAAGAATGCTCTTAACACAAGGAGGCTACAACAACGATGACTAAGAACAAGGAAACCTACGATCGATGCTAACATTGAAGTGAGAAAAAACCAAACGTGCATGGCTAAAATGTAAACAGATCAATTAACATGCTAGACAAAGGCAAAGTAATATTAGATCTCACACCAAACGTGGTCGTTTTTGTCTCATAATTAAATTCCTCCCTCATCAAGTTATGTGCGAACCTATTCAAAAGTGTTGGCCGATACATGTGTACAAAAAACTACAATTTGGACAGGTTTTTAAACATTCTTATATCATCCAAGTTACCGGCTTTTTTTTTTTTTTTTTTGAACCAAGAAAAAACGAAGAATAATAAACAATAAAACAAATTGATATATTTCTTGCTCATCATTTCTGAAATGATAGACTGACTTTAATTGGGCATCCTCTTTCAATTCACATAGCCAATTGGGTTTCTCCCTTGAACAAAATTACAGGCCATTCTAGTTTATTTCAGTAAATTCCAGCCCAAATTGGAGTTTGGGCCTGCAGTAAGTTATCAGGCTGTATCAAATATTTTTTTTCTCCCACTTATATGTAACCCACAAAATACAAATTCCAAAGCAATTGAAATTTTAATTACAAGAAAATTTTTGCACCAAATATGAATCGATAGTGGTAAGTAAAAGAGTAATATTAGTAGTGGACCTAAATGAGAACAAGTAAAACTTTGCTAACTAAACTGGTATGAAAAATGTTGGGAATTTTTTTGCGTATTGTATTTTTTTTTTTTTTTTTTTTTGAGAAGTGTTACATCAAATCTTAGGTGTTAAGTTGTTACTGGTTCTGAATTTTGATATCAACCCACCACAAAAATTATTTTTTTGCTATGATCAATAATAGCTTGTAACAACATGCTACTTAAGATTTGTTGTAAAAATATTATGAAAAATGTTATGGATATAATATTTCTTCCTCTCTCTTTTTTTTTTTTGTTTTTCGTGTGATAAAAAATATTATTTTATTTATTGGCTAATATTTGATTTTAATTAATACTATTACAATAATAAAAATAATCATATTAGTTAAACATTTGGGGGCCTTTTATATACTTGGGTCTTTAGACGATTGCCTTAATTACTTATATAGTTATAAATTGCTCTTTCTAACTCCAAGTACTGGCTCCATACTGTGAACATTGGCAACAAAAGAAAAGCTCCAAATGCAGATAATGTTTACTTTAGGCTTGGCAAAAATTATGACAAAGTGGATGATGAAATTGTTTTTTTTTTTTTTTTGGAGAAAAAATGAATGATGAAATTGTTGTGCAATGAAAGTGAACTTGGACTATAGTGTACGCTATGCATTTAATGAAAGTGAAGTTGGACCACTTATTAGGTGGCAAATGCGCTAGCAAGAGGACGGTGTGAAGACAAAATACTGTGTATAGCCAAAGTCTTTTGTTTTGTCTCCATGTATATATACTTTTTAGTTAAATAATTTATTAAATAATTATGAGATTTATTTAAATAATTTTATGAATTATATTTTTTAATAAAATTTTTATATACGGTCTTATAAAGGGTCACAAAATGAGTTGGAATTCCAGATTTGGAGGAAAATTTTATGGGTTAAAAATATACAAAGCTTTGGCCTAACTCCTAAACATGTTTCCTTATATTTCTAAGCCTTTCCCCACGAAAAAAAAAAAATAAATAAAGATAAGAAAGAAGTCCTGCTAATCCAAAGGACTAGTCCTAGCTACGGACAACCAGAGGTCAATCTTCGCGTCTGGTTTGGGTTAATTTGACAAAATAATTTGATAAAAG
The DNA here is from genome assembly GCF_001633185.2 of Quercus lobata. Taxonomy (NCBI): domain Eukaryota; kingdom Viridiplantae; phylum Streptophyta; class Magnoliopsida; order Fagales; family Fagaceae; genus Quercus; species Quercus lobata. The sequence goes on along the minus strand of NC_044907.1, from coordinate 3,633,872 downwards.
TCAAGATGGTGGGTGGAACCGTGGAAAGACATCATTGACGCCGAGTCTTCAATTGTTGTCGTGTAGGTCTTCTTAAAGGAAATGTTAAGTTGTTATAAATGATTGAGTCATGTAGTCAATTGGGTTCCTATCAATGTTGTCAATACCTTTCTAATGGAATTCAGGAACGAGTAATGCCACAGGTACAAACTATTTTACAACATTTTGACCCATCATTAACATCATTTTTTCATTTACCAATAATTACTCATCATATCAACAGTTTCTAAATTTTTTTGTAAAAAGGTTTGTATCGCTAACATTATTCTTAAGAAACCCCCCTTTCTCCTTTGGATAAAATTACGGGCCATTCTAATTTATTTCGGTCCATTCTAGCCCAAATTGGAGTTTGAGCCTGTAGTAAGTTATCAGGTTGTATCTTTTTTCTTTTTCTTTTTTTTCCCACTTATAAGTAACCCACAAAATACAAATTCCAAAGCAATTGAAATTTTAATTACAAGAATTTGGCACCAAATATGGATTGATAGTGGTAAGTAAAAGTGTAATGTTAGTAGTGGATTTAGACGAAAACAAGTAAAAACTTTGCCAACTAAACTGTTATGAAAAATATTGTAAATTTTTTGTGTATTGTTTTTTTTTTTTAGAAGTGCTACATCAATCCTAGGTGTTAAGTTATTACTGGTTCTAAAATATAATTTGAACCCACAACTAAAATTATTTTTTTGCTATCAATAATAGCTCGTAACAATATGCTACTTTAAGATTTGTTGTAAAAGTGTTGTAAAAAATGTTATAGATGTAGTATTTCTTTCTCTATTTTTTTTCTTGTTTTTCGTTTTATATAAAAATATTATTTTATTTATTTGCTAATATTTGGATTTAATTAATACTATTACAATAAAAGAAATAATCTTATTGGTTAAAATATAGGGGCCTTTTATTTACTTGGGACCCTAAGCAATTGCCTGAATTGCTTATAGTATAGAGCTAGCATTGCTAAAGCTACTCCCCCTAACTCCAAATTCTGGTTCAATGTCTGCATCCTCTCATCCTTAAACCACACTGTGGAGTGTGGACATTAGCAACAACAAAAAGCTCCAAATGCAGGTAATGTTAACACTAGGCTTGGCAAAAATTATGATAAAGTGGATGATGAAATTGTTGTGCAACTAAGACCAAAAAAAATTCCCTAGGCCCTACTATAGTGTATTCTATGGATTAAAATGTACAAAACTTTGGCCTAACCCTTAAACATGAACCCTTATATCTCTTAGCCTTTCCCCACCAAAAAAATAAATAAATAAATAAGAATAAGAAAGAAGTCTTAGTTGCGGACAACTAGATGTCATTCTTTGCATCTGGATTGGGTTAATTTGACAAAATAATTTGATAAAAGTCAAGATGGTGGGTGGAACCATGGAAAGACACCATTGACGCCAAGTCTTCAACTTACACACACTGTAAGTCTATCACTATCCTCAATCACAATACTAGTGATATGGACTAGTATTTGTAAGGTTGAATTTAATCAACCATGTGTTGGCTTTATTCCATGACAAATTTGCTTGTAATATAGCACTTAGAAACCTTGTATTTAGGTGGGAATCATGTAAGGGTAGTGTGTGAGAGAGTGTGAAGAAATGCTCAAGACAGTGCAGCGAAGCAGAGACTCGCGGCTAGGACTCGCTGGTGGCTCGCGGCTTGCAAGCCACCAAAAGTTGCTCACGTGCAGAGCATGCAGGGGAGCTGAACAGTCACGCCACCTGGAGCACTACACGACAAAAATCCAGACTGGCCATTAAGTTAGCTCGCGACTTGAACTCGCGACTCAGTCAAATCGCGAGGTCAAGTCGCCAGCCAGCCCTATTTTTGGAAAAATTGACTCTTCGTATTCCATTCTCACACCAGTATAAATACCCCTCATTCCCACAAGATATGTGTGGCTATTCAGAAAGAAAAACCCTAAGAGAGGTTTCTTAAAAACACCCACCCAATTAGAGAGAGCTACTCATTCTTAGAGAGAAACCTTTGTAGTCTCTTCTCATTCCCTCTCTCATTGTCATACCTATTGAGAGGAGATTTCTATCCAAACACTACCCACACCCATTTAGAGTGTTGAGTGTTTTTGGAGCTTTGGGAAGCATTGGAAGATGCCAAGGATGGCGGATGCTACGGTCTAGTAGCGGAATCCGGTAAGCTAGAAAAGAAAAAGGTTCGGCGCAACCTCGTTGGAGCAAGAAGCTTGGAGGGCTTAGGTACATCGGGTAGATTAGGCTTGGAGGGTCTATTGCTGTTCATGTATCCCAACTACATTTTCTAGTGGATTATTGACCGCTTGGAGGGCAGCGGAGAGGTTTTACGCCGAGGGCTTCGGTTTCCTCTTCGATAACACATCGTGTGTTGTCCTTGTGTTTGCATCTCTCTTCCCTTTATCTTTACCTTTTATTTTTTGTTGTGGATGTGATTTATAATTGGCTTAGATTGATTTCCAATTCTGTTTATAGCTTATGTTCATTTTCCGCACACTAGTTGTTTGTCATAAAGCTTGAATTGGTTATTTTATATTTGGGGGTCTAAACGTTCAAGGGTATTTATACACGTTTTTGAACTTTCAATTGGTATCAGAGCGAGTACACTTGTTGTGGTTTAAATACCTAAGTGTGATCCTTGACCCCTTGTGTTTATTTGCCATGGATTGTGCTTTGTATGACTCTTTGCATGATTTGGTTGGTGATGAATGTAACATGCCACATGTTTGTGAAAATACCTCTATGAGTGTTAATCCTCATAAGTGTGATGACATGTTATTTGAATCTATGGGTGTTGTTGACAAACTCTTGAAGAAAAATGCTAAGAAGTTTCAAAAGAATTTAAGCAAGTTGTTTTGTGAAAAGGATGATTTGATTGTTAAGCTCAATGAATCCAACAAATTGGTTGAGAAATATAAAAAACTTGTTGAAGATTCTCTTGAAAAGCTAAAAGAGTTTGAATGTTTGAATATGGACTTGGATGCTAAACTTGTTTTGTCTAACAAACTTGTTGATGAGTTAAAATGTGAAAATGAATCTCTTAAGATGCATGCCAAGTGTTTGATTGCTGAACCTATTGTTAAAAAGGATGATAATATTTGTTGCAATCATGTTGTGGTACCCGATTTTGTGCCTAGTGTGTGTTCTACCTTAAAGGACAAATCGGTGTACATTCCTCCACATAAAAGAAATCAAAAGGTGGAGAGAAAGGCTGTTAAGTCAAAGCCTTCGTTTAGGTCTCAACCTAAGGTTTTGAATGGATCTAAGTTTGTTCCAACTTGCCACCATTGCGGTGTGATTGGTCATATAAGACCTCAATGTCATAAGTTGAAGAGGGAACAAAACCATGTTACTAGATCCCTTTCCAAAAAGCCTAGTGGACCTAAACGCATTGTTTGCCACCATTGTGGTGCCTTTGGTCATCTAAGACCTCAATGCTCTAAGTTTCATGCTTTTAAAAGAATCAAAAGAAAAGAGAAACTTGAGCTTTTTGGAAGTGCTAAAAAGAGTAAACCGGTTTTGAGTGAAAATAGCATGTTGTTAAAGAAAATGTTTAATGCTCTTAACTCCTTGACTATGTGCATCTCCGGTTCTCATTCTTCCAACCCTCGTCTCACTTCCCTTGAGACACTCATTCCAAACAATCATTCCGTTTGGATGAGGAAGGGTTCCTATGGTTGAGCTTTTGCTCTTTTGGTCCTTGATCTAATTCTTTCGATCTTTGTAGGACCCTTCATGCATTAAATGTCATAACTTCATGCATTTTGTGTATCTTGCATCTATTTATATGCATTGTTTTGTTTTTGATCTTACTTTTATATTTCAGTTTTGTGTGAGTAAAAAATCCAAAACCACATAAAAAGTGAAAAATTCAAAAAGTTTGATCGTATATGTTTGAGCACATATCACATGTGAGTTTGGCCTTGTACCTTTGTACAAATGGCTTTGTGCATTTACGAACTTAGCTTGTTATTTTTGCACTTATATCTTTGTGGGAAAAATCTTGACATCTTTGTGTGATTGTTGTAAATCGATCTTCAAGCTTGTCATGAATGATTTGTCAATAGTCATGTTGGTTTTGATACATGCGTAGACTCGTGCTTATATCTCTTCCCACTCTTTTATTTTTATTGTTTAAAGAGCTCAATAAATGTAAATCTTAAAATGAAAAGAGATAATGAGCTGCAAAAGCCGTCGCACATACTAGTATTCGACTAGGAAAAAGGGAAAGCGACTTATATGAAAATGTATGATGCCCAAAAAGCCAAAGGCTTGTTCATCAATTTGAAATATCAAAAATTTCAAGCATCAATCTCAAAAATGAGATGTATTGCTCAAAATGAGTTGTATTGATTCAAAATGATCAAATGTTATGAATTGTAAAGAAGCCAAATGAAAAGCTTCATCATATGTAATCTTTTTCTTGTGGGAGGTCATATATGCTCATTTCTATAATTGAGATAGACCACTTGATTTAGCACTAGTTGTGTATGACTTGATTGAATTGATCATTGAAGCTTCACTCTAGACTAAGGACTATTCCACATTTGATACACACACACAACACACATGCCTAATGTTCAATGAATGTCTTATTCATTTGTTAGATTGTACTTGTCTAAATGTGATGTGTGTGTGCTCAATCTTATATGGATTAATCCAAAAATATTTTTGATCATTTTATATGTTTTTGGAAGTGATTTTTATCACTTTTTGTGTTTATGTTTAGTGCTTACTTTGTTTTTCAATGTTTAAACATGTTCTGGTTTGAAAAACAAGTGTCAGATTTTTTGGCCACTCATTTTGGCTACTTGCGTGAGCTGCCAGCAAGCTGCCAGTTTTGGCTACTCGGTTTGGCGGCTTGCAAGCCGCGAGTCTAAGCCGCGAGTTTCATACAGAGAGGTTTCGCGGCTCACTCGCGACTTGGCTCGCGACTCGCCAGTCGCGAGTCGCCCAGAATCAGCTTTTTAAAGAGCTTTTTCGTGGGAAACTTGTTTTAAACCTCTCCCATCCTCTCTAAAACCCCTCTTTCAATATTTTTACATCAAAACCCAACCAATTTGAATGGTTTTTCAATCCATTAACATCTCTAAGGTAATTATAAACTCTTTTCATTGATTTTGATCCTTAGATTATGTTTTGGAGAGTTTTGTGCTCTTGGTTGGGATTTTCATCATAGGGGTTAGGAAAACTTAATTTTTGTCAAATTTCTTCTTGGGATTGGTTTCTTTTGTTGATTTGCATTGGATGTTGGCCCCTTGTGGCAGAAAGAACATGTATTAAGGGTGATTTTCATGTTGTTCATGCATTGTTTCACATTATTGTTCATAGTGTGCATGCTAGGTGTTTGATAAAATGCCTTTTAGACATTTTCTCGCTTGTTTGGACTCCGATGAGTACCAAACTTTGGGGTTTCTCATGTTTCCTCATTAGGAACATGTTTGGTTCATTGGTTGTGTATTTAACACACCTTGCCCCACATGTGCATTTTTCATGCATTGGTCATGCATTGCACTCAGCCACCTCTTGCACACACCTTTGCTACTCTTGTCATGCATTGGTCTACACATTGCTTCTTCATCCTAGCATGTCATGTCTGTCTTATGCTTTGTAGCATTTTACTTTGTCATGGGTTTGAGTTTCATTTTCTCATTCATCTTACACCCCTCATGCATCATTAGCATTGTTCATACCTTTTTCTCTTGCCCTATTTTCTCATTGACCCTTTGTCTATTCCTGACAAAAAGGGGGAGAGTATACTCTAGAGAGTATTCCGGAGTGTTTTGTCATTTCTATATGACTCTTGTGCACATCCTTAGGGGGAGAAATTCTATTTCTCGTGCACATTTGTAGGGGGAGAGATTTTCCATAGTGGAGATGCATATACCAAGGGGGAGAAGACATTATGTTAACTAGAAAACTTTGTTATGTTTGTTTTCTTGTTGGCTTTATGGGGTTTTGAATTATGCTTTGTTGTTCTCATTGCATCATGTTTGTGCTTTGGACATGCATACTTCCGTATGCTATTGTGCTTCATTGAATGCATGTTCGGATGATCAATTGCTTTGCTATGTGTTCATTGTAGTCATTTCTATATGACTGTTTTGGTGTTTGATCAAGTTGCTCATATGTTTTACATCATGTTTACTTGATCGCAATTTGCTTGTTACATTATACTTGTCCTTTTATTACTTGCTTTACCTTGAAGGTGTAATGTGTTTTGTGCAAGTGTTTCAGGTTACAAGTATATATGTTCTAAGTGCATCACAACTTCTCATCATTTTGAAGGGAAGAAACTTTAAGCACTTTTAGTTTATATTGTTTAAGTTTTTATTCAATATAATGTGTTTTGTACCCATGTGCTTTTGTAAGCTTTAAGGGTTAATGTTTTATGCATAGTTTGTAGGCTTTATGATTTGTACCTTACTTATTGCAGCCTTTATGCTATGTTGAAATCAGTATTTTAATCTAAATGTCCTGCATTTTGGTTTATGTACTGTCACTCTTGTGCCCTTGTAGGATTGTTCCTAGATGCATATACCTTGTATGTTATGCATTGGTTGAGTGTTGTACATACAAGTGTCTTGCCTTGTGCTTGTTAACTTGTATGTTCTTGTGTTCATTCCAAGTGTGAATGAGCACTGTGATCACTACCTTGTGGTGTTCACTTGGTTGATCAAGCCATGGTGTGTTTCTTAACTCCATTTTTGCTTGATCACATATTGCCTGTTTCATATGCATTTTATGATTTTCTGCTTACAATGATCATGGTGTATTGTTGTGTTTCAGGAGATTCATGTTCATATGATTCAAGAGCTGCACAGCTTCTAGATTTAGGTGTGAGTGAGTTTTGCCATTGTTCCCAAACTCACGTTTAAGTCTAGAGTCTGTTTTAGGGTGTTTTGTCATGGAATAGCCAAAGGGGGAGATTGTAAGGTTGAATTTAATCAACCATGTGTTGGCTTTATTCCATGACAAATTTGCTTGTAATATAGCACTTAGAAACCTTGTATTTAGGTGGGAATCATGTAAGGGTAGTGTGTGAGAGAGTGTGAAGAAATGCTCAAGACAATGCAGTGAAGCAGAGACTCGCGGCTAGGACTCGCGGGTGGCTCGCGGCTTGCAAGCCGCCAAAAGTTGCTCACGTGCAGAGCATGCAGGGGAGCTGAACAGTCACGCCACCTGGAGCACTACACGACAAAAATCCAGACTGGCCATTAAGTTAGCTCGCGACTTGAACTCGCGACTCAGTCAAGTCGCGAGGTCAAGTCGCCAGCCAGCCCTGTTTTTGGAAAAACTGACTCTTCGTATTCCATTCTCACATCAATATAAATACTCCTCATTCCCACAAGATATGTGTGGCTATTCAGAAAGAAAAACCCTAAGAGAGGTTTCTTCAAAACACCCACCCAATTAGAGAGAGCTACTCATTCTTAGAGAGAAATCTTTGTAGTCTCTTCTCATTCCCTCTCTCATTGTCATATGTATTGAGAGGAGATTTCTATCCAAACACTACCCACACCCATTTAGAGTGTTGAGTGTTCTTGGAGTTTTGGGAAGCATTGGAAGATGCTAAGGATGGCGGATGCTATGGTTTAGTAGCGGAATCCGGTAAGCTAGAAAAGAAAAAGGTTCGGCGCAACCTCGTTAGAGCAAGAAGCTTGGAGGGCTTAGGTACATCGGGTAGATTAGGCTTGGAGGGTCTATTGCTGTTCATGTATCCCAACTACATTTTCTAGTGGATTATTGACCGCTTGGAGGGCGGCGGAGAGGTTTTACGCCGAGGGCTTCGGTTTCCTCTTCGATAACACATCGTGTGCTGTCCTTGTGTTTGCATCTCTCTTCCCTTTATCTTTGCCTTTTATTTTCTGCTGTGGATGTGATTTATAATTGGCTTAGATTGATTTCCAATTTTGTTTATAGCTTATGTTCAATTTCCGCACACTTGTTGTTTGTCATAAAGCTTGAATTGGTTATTTTGTATTTGGGGGTCTAAACGTTCAAGGGTGTTTTATACACATTTTTGAACTTTCAGTATTCATTAAATTAAAACTTTTCAAGAAGGGATTATACAAGTTAAGAAATTGCGCTTAATGGTGTATTTCTTATGCTGCTATCTAATATCTAACATATTATGGTTTTTACCTTGATTTTTAGGATTTCTCTTTTCTTTGGAAAATATTAAAAATATTACGCATTTTGCTACATAAACTTTTATAGATTAATGTGGTAATAATTAAGTACGATTGGTGGATTTTAAAATTTTAATAAATGAATATTTGAAAATTTTTGTTTTTGGTGATTTGCAACACAATAGTTTGTAAAGACAATATAGTATAGTCGAGGGTCAGACTAAGACAATTTTATGCCTAAGGCAACAATTTTATTTGACACTTAATATTTTATTTTATTCAAATATCATTTAGATGTCATTATTAAATTTTATATTGTAAGTTGTAACTCTATTTTTTTTTTAATTTCATTTTTCTTGCTTTTTTATATACAAAATTACTATGTTTCTAAATTTATGTTTTTCTAACATCTACTTTTAAATTTGAGCCAATTTTGGAGTACCATGTCAAAACATTTCAATATTTGATATATAAAAAAGCGTTAATTTCCCTCTAAAATGAGGTGAGTTTATTTTCTTTTCTTATGTAAAACAACATGCTTTTAATGTGGTATTATCTTTTTCCATATGACTTTTATGGGTTTGCTTTCAAAATGATGTGTGCCAGAAAAGACCAGGGCTTTATGGTGCTTCAAAACAGTTTCCCCCATTGCAAATGAAGCAGGGCAAAATGCTTCAAATTTTTATTGTTTGCTAGTTGTTTCCTTTTTCTAAGTTTGATAGGATTTTTTTTTTTTTGTCATGCATATTTAAGGGTAATCAATTCGTGCTGTTTAGACAAAATCTATTTGCATCAAGTCTGGAATGCTTTGATTGAATGCATCTTCATGTTAAGTTGGACTTGTCATTATGGTGAGGGAATGGTAGGTATACAGCTTCAGATTTCATTGTTCAATGAAATCCCAATTTTAAGGTGCATTTTTACTCTTTGATATACTAATCAAACTGTTGTGGTTAAATGAATAAATTTACCATATTCTAATTGCTTAAACTTTAGGGACAATCGGTAATTTAACATTTAACCACACAATTCTAACACTTCCTTCTGCAGTAATTCTCCTAAACAAATCCAATAGAAGCAGAACAAATTAGAATTACTATCAAATCATCTTTATTTTTACCAAAGGTTAAGAATGTTCTCTCTTCCATCTAGAGAATACCTATATATGCATTTGCTTTTGGCTTAGGCTGCATGAATTCCTTGCATGCTAAGATTGTATATGACAAAGCTCCAATAGATGATATAGTATTGATCTATGATTGAGTTTGTTTTGTGTTGCTATTCTAGATGTGATTTAATGGTGAGGGTTTCGGTTAAAACTCAAGAAATATCTTGCATCTTGAAAATGGAAATTCTCATAAGGTGCTTCCTTCATCATTAGTTATAACTGTTGACTAGGCATTAAATAATTTAAATTGCTTCTTCGAGATTTTATTTTACTTGCTATCGTAACTTAAATATTTGATCCCATGAAGATTACAAAAGGAAACCTATATAGATTTGTAAGCATGTGTCGGAATTTGCTATGAGCATTGTGACATTTCACCACTGTTTTAAAATCGGACCGGACCGGCCGGTCCGACCGGTTCAACCGGGAACCGGGAGCCCATCCGGTCCGGTTAAAAGCTCCAAAACCGGTCAATAACCGGTCAACAACCGGAAAACCGGCCAAAAACCGGGGTCCAACCGGAAATTAAAAAAAAAAACGGTTCTATGACCGGTTCGGTTTTTAAAACCATGCATTTCACTTCAGTACAAATGAACATATGAGAGTTACAAACTAAACTAAGAAAAATAAATTGTGTCATGGTATGTTCCTCTAACAACATGTGAGTCTTATAGGTGGGGACTATCAAATATGAGAGGGACTATCATGGGGACTATCAAATATGAGTCTTAGGAAAAAATTAATAAAAAGAACTTTCATAGTGGTGGGTAGAAAGATATGGTGGACAAGATCACACAAAGTCTTCTTTTTCTTTTTCTTTTTGGTATAATCACACGAAGTCTTCAATTGTCATGGTTTAGGTTATCTCAAATAATACAAAGTTTATAATATTAGTGCTATAGCTAGATTAGTATTTAATACGAAATAGTTTCCTAGAAAGCACTGGATAGGTCTTTGGCCTTTTGTTGAGTCTAGGTCTCCTCAAATAATACAAAAGAACGGTCACTAGTCATCGCTACGAAACATTTTACTAGAACGCATTACATATGAAATAGGAAAACACCAATGCCATGGGCTAGTCATCACTACGAAACATTTTTTTTGAAAGCACTACTGAAACCAAAGTTTTCAGCCTCTACTTGAGTGTTCGTCTTCTCAAATAATGCAAAACTCCAAACCATTGACACGAAAGTCTTTGGCACCTTCTTGAGTTTAGGTATTCTCAAATAATGCAAAGCTCATAACACCAATGCTATGATCTAGTCATTACTATGAATTATTTTCCATGAATGCACAATTGAAATCAAAGTTTCTGGCCTCTTCTTGAGAGTGGATCTTCGCAAATAATGCAAAACTCATTATATCATGAACTAATGCTCACTATGAAACCCTTCCCAAATCCCAACAAGGCACTAAACTCTAAACACAAGTTGGGAAAGCACAATTGATTCCAAGTCTTTGTTCTTTTGTTGAGTCTAGGCCTTCACAAATAATGCAAAACACACACCTCATTCCAAAATATGACTTAAGTTCAACAGGCAATATATATATATATATATATATATATATTGCTTTCTTACTCAACAAGAAATAACAGCTAGCAGTACAATTTAATTTCTATATATAACGTAGCTCGGAGTTGTTCTTTCATCAACAAACGTTTTCTTCTAACAACTCTCATAAAAGGTTTCAGAAGAGAAAAATGATGATGATGGGGGAAACATGGTCTCAACTAGGCTCACTGATTGTGACCGCAATGTTTCTTTGGGCCATGTTTGACAAATATTTCCCTCACCATCTTCGTAGCCTAAGCCTAAGTCATACTAAGAAATTGACTAGTTTCGTGTACCCTTATATCCAAATTAAGTTCCCTGAATTCACTAGCGAGTATCTTAAGCGCAGTGAAGCCTATGCTGCTATTGAAACATACCTCAGTAGCAAGTCCTCCAGCGAAGCTAAAAATCTTAAAGCAGTAGTTGTCAAAGACAGTAGTCAACCTGTACAACTGAGCATGGACAAGAACGAAGAAGTAACAGATGAATTTGAAGGCATGAAGGTTTGGTGGGGTACAAAGGAAATCCCCCCAAGAACATGCACATAGAAATGTCCTATTGTGGCTTTGATGCATTCAAGGTTCTTGCCAAGAATTATTTGGATGTTGACTCACATGAATTGTTTGCGACCATTGACCATTTGTTGGAGGAAACCGATATGACTCCTGCTGATGTTGCTGAGAATTTGATGCCTAAGTCACAGAATGAAGATGCTGAGACTTGTTTAAAGAAATTGATTGAAGCTACTGAGACGGCCAAAGAGGAAGCAAAAAAGAAGGCTGGGGAAGAGGCACGGTTAAAGGCAGAGAAAGAAGAGAAAGAGAAGCAAGAAGCTACTCAAGAAGATGTGAAAGTTGATGAGTCTTTAGCTAAAGATGTCAAAGAGAATGGTGTTGATGTTGTGAAAGATGATAAGACATTGGGTGAAGAGGTGAAAGAAAATGGAGTCACCGCCTGAAGTAAACTAGGATACAATTATGACTGAATTTGTTCTTGTGTGCTCTGCACTATGCATATTAAAAGCCATCATATGCTATATTGATGCTTGAAGAATGTGAACAGATGTGTAATAGTAATATGGTGGTTAGAACTACTGGTCTACTAGACTGTAGTGTGTAGATGTTTGTATGTTTTTAGTTTGTTTAATAAGAATTACTCTGTTCCTATAAGATTCAATAAGAACTACTCTGCTCCGATAAGATATGAATCAAGCGGGACTCATCACCTTTACCATACTGTTCACGCTTTTTTTTTTTTTATATAAAAAGAACAGATGAGAAGTCAAAGCAGCGCCAAGTATTTGTAGATTGTAGTACTGTTTTAGGCTTCTGATTATTTTTTGAATATAGAAAAATAAAATACTGCCAAAATAGAAGTCAAATTTTTTATTTTATTTTTAAGTTACACATGCACCCAATGGTTCTTAAACTCACGATCTCACAATCCAACTAATTATTGTGGGAGACAGAAGTGCCAGTCAAGCTATGGCCTATAGCTCATTATTAAAAATAAGATCTGTACTGTATTTGATATATCATTTATTCTTTAAGTGTTTTTATGATATAACACATATTTTCTGCCAAGGTATTTGTTAAAATACTGGGATTGCTTTCTCTTTCATGCTTGTATTTTCCTATTCCCAGCTCTCTCTCTCACATAAAGTCTTAGTTACATCTTCTGTTGCAGCCAACTCTATTGACATTCTTATCGACAACAAAGGATATAAACACTGTAAAAAAAAAAAAAAAAAAAAAAAAAAAAAAAAAAAAAAAAAACTTATTATTATTAATTTTATTGATGGACTCGTTGGCAAATATTTTTTACAGTAACATTAGTTACATGGCCTGTTATTTATTATTAGCAATTTTTGAGACTCGAACTAATTACTGCCTTTTGCCAGGTAAGTAATGACATTCTGATATTAACTACGCTTTGGAACTTGTTTTATATGTTCCATTTTTAATATAAACGTTTGCTTTATGGGAGAAGGCCCAAGCTGCAGAAAGATCAAAATTTAAGTCTGAAGGAGATGCTCATGTGACCACTGATTCTTCAACAGTTGCAGGTGTTAACGAACAAGTGAGAAGAGTGGCAAATGCAACTGCAACTTTTGATTGCTGTATAGTGGTATTTTTGTTAGGAGTGTATTGCATCTTTGATAGTTTATTCTGTGATTAAATATTTATTTATATTTTATCGGTTTTGTCCCTTTTTTTCCCTACCTTGTATTCTTGGACTACCTACTGCTAACTCACTTTATGTGCCAATTATATATGTTGCGGTATGATTCACAATGGAATTAGTAGTGATTTGAACTTTTTCTTTGTGTGTAATGCATGCGTGTTTATTAAATGACAATATCTCAATGCCCTTGAATTAGCAGAATCTGTCATGTTTGTGTTTCTAGAAGCTGCTTTGGTGTGAATATAGCTGCTATAGTTGAAGCAACAAATTGAGTTATACACTTACCCCCATTGTAGTCAATTTTAGCAATTTGCCTATTTCTTGCAGTAAAGGTTGCCATACTTGAAATCGTAACTCTGTGTGTTCTCGCTCTCTTTCTCTCCCTTTTATTATTTATTTTTTTGTGGATATGGTTTTGGAGTAGCACCTCCATCATGCCTATGGTCCGTTTCTTGTGTCATTATTTCTAGTTTACTAGAGTGTTTAGTGAATGGGATATTTATGGGCCTATAGAATTAGCAAATTCCAATGTTGAATTGGAGTATATATTTTTATATTTTGTTAAAATTAATTAAGGGAAAAAAATCTGGTGGGTGCAGTAGTTGTGGGGGTATATTTTCATTTGAGGAATTGTGTATTTACTCGGATTTGGGCATGAAACTATAAATCACATGTTTATGTTACTATCATCATGTAAGACCATTTCAATTTCTGTTCGCTATATATTATAATAAGAAATAGTTTGTGCCCTGAATTTCCTCTTAGTAATCTACAATATGTGGTTCTTTCTGTTTCTATTCATAGGATGTAACGAAAGAAGGGAGGGATGAGAATGTTAAGGATTGTGCTTCTTCCCAAGCTGAAACTGAACCACATGAGGACATTCTTTTCAACCCTAATGTCCTAACTGAATTTAAGTTATCCGGGAGTCAAGAGGCAAGTTTGAACCTATTAATATTGTTTGTCAAGTTTATTGGATTCTAAATTTGCTAATATTCAGCCAGAAAATAAAATCTTGAAAAGAAATATCTGATATGTTTTTGATCATATCTTACGAATGTAAGGAAAGTGAGTTCATATCTTACGAATGTTGTGCTTCCAAAGTTTGGACAAGATCTTTGCACGCTTGAAGTTTCACCTATGGATGGAGAAACGTTAACTGAAGCACCCCATGCTCATGGAATTAATGTTCGCTATATTGGAAAAGTAAGCGTTTGTGAATGTTTAAATATTAGCATATAACTATGGGAAATATATGTAAATCAATGCCTGAATTGAAATTTATTATTTGTGTTAAAGCTATCATGTTCGTAACTTTTCCATCTTTCTGCAAATGATTGTATTGCTTTTGACATGTCTGGGGCTTTGCTACAGGTGGCTGATGGGACAAATCATTTACCTCATTTGTTGGATCTTTGCTCTAATGAGATTGTTGTTAGGTCTGCAAAGCACATCCTCAAGGTGATGAGCATAATCTAAGCAGCTTCTACATTATAAATGATGTTACAAAACGTATACATTGTTTCAATTAATTCCACAGTTTCACCACAATAATTTGCAAAGAGGTGTTGCATGTTACTATGTCAATTGTAAAATGTGACGTCTTTTTCCTGCTGTTGGTGTTAGAGATAGACACCATCAACTTTGCCTACAAGAGGGCAGTCTGGCATAGCTTGCACACATGCATGTGGAAACACATTTCCTGTTCACATCCACTCTTCCCTTCCTAGTTTGATTAAACCGACTCCATCTTGAGCGGGATGTTTTGAGAGATATAGAGGATCATGATATTGCGCCAGCTATATCACATTTCTTCAACTGCTTTTTTGGAAGTATTCAAGCTGTTGGCTCAAAAGTTGCTGCCAACAATATGCAGTCCAGAACCCACAAAAAGGTATGTGTCACATGGATCAATAGTTTCAGGATTTCTTATGGTTTTTTTTTTTTTTTTTTGGCTTTTACTGCTTTTTAGCTTTGAGCTTTTTGTGAGCTAACTCTTGAAGCCATATATTCCCTCAGTTTGTGGTCTGTCATTGTAATTGTACAACAATCAAAGCAATTAAGTTGCATCTTTTTCTTCAGAAGAAAGTTTAAATTTTTTCTTAAAATATTAAATGATGTTTAGAATCTAAAATCTTTACTAAATTCACTCAATTTTCTTAAATGGAAATGGTAACATGAAATTTTACTCTTGATGGAGAAATCTTGAGCCAAGGCTGTTCTTTATGTTTCATATTATTTTAGCAAGAGCCAAGGCTGTTCTTGATGGAGGCCATCAATCTTCAAGAAAGCCTTCTAAGGGGCAAGGAAGGTTTAAAGGTGGGACGTCTGGAAGGAAGAATCAATTGTCATTTATGAATGTTAGCTCAGAAACTCTATGGTCAGACAAACAAGAATTTGCTAAACTCAAATATCAGGTATCAGTTTTTATGAAGTCTCTGCAAGGACTCTGGATATTTCTAGAAGGTTGAAGGAGTCATTTCTTGCAAAAAGTATTTAAAAAATATATATATATATATATATATATATATTTTTTGGGTTGCATCTGAGTAGATTTCTTAGGCTATATCAAAAAAAATTTAATTAGGTGATTATTATGATTACTTTTTTTTTTCTATGCTCAGTTAAAAAACTTGTGCAATTGGGAGATCTTTTACTGTGATTTTTTTTTTTTTTTCCAATAGTACATCATCTGACGTCAAGGGGTCATATTCTGAAATGGGATCACATTTTAGATTGGTCCTTTTCCTTTTGATGCTGTAGAAAATAAAATGGACTAATCTGTATCATATGGGATCCTCAAGTGCATTCTTTCTTCCTTCCATGATTCATGTCTAATGTGTGTTGGTATATGTTTGAAATATATTTTCTCATAGTTGTAGTTCGAGTTGCTAGAGTTTCTGTTATACGGAATCTTTGCCAGAAGGTAATTATAAGTTCATCTTCTCAAATTGATACCCATTTGAATTTCATAATGCCACAATATATTGCGGTGAAAATTAGGGGTGTTGTCCTTTTGTAATATGGTTGCCCATTCTTTATAAAAAAAAATGATTTTCCATTCTTATGCTACTATTGCCTAATGTTTAAAAAAAAAAAAAATTATGTTGAGCACATTCTCTGAAGGATGGACAATAGTTTTAAGATTAGTTCAATTGCATATTTATGGTATATGATGTCTTACATTTATGCATTTTCCTTCTTATGCTTGGCGCTTTCTCGTGCTATTGTCTGCTTTGTCTAGATATTTCCTATTACACTTGTCAGGAGTTCGGGTCTTTTATAGTTGGACGTGTTATTATGCCTTAAATTATGTTCCACGAGTATTGATTTGTTAATATCTGAACATAAGCAACTACTATATATCATAGGGGTAAATTACTGTGCTTAGAGTCCCAGAATATGCTATTTCAGTCACAATATGTATAGTCACAACAACAGAAATGGAGGTAAATATTTTGCCATTTTGGTTCCCACGTTACCTGTGTGAACAATGATGTTATTTGTTCCTTCATTGCCACAGTTTGTCTACCACGATTACTCAGCTTCAAAATTCATTTTAAACCCAAGTATTAGATGGAAATTTCACTTCCAGAATTTGGAAAACTTATACCACACTTGCCAAACTAGCTATTGTCCAACACGTTGAAATAGCACTTTTCTAATATGTTTTTCTTGGTATACACTGCCTATTTTGATAAGTACTTGTGGAATAAGATTAGTTCATGGAACCTGAGTACAACCACCAAAATTCTTAATATGTTGGGTCCTGGGATTGCTTAATTTGATTTAGTTTGTATATGTGAGTTTCCTGTTTTGCAACCCTGCTCAATTCCGGTTAGTTCAAGTGCTAAAATTTATCTGCCTTAATGAAACTAATCATGTATCTCATGTTAATATTTCTATAGCTTAAGCTTTTGAAATAGCATACAACTTGCTTGAATATTGTTTTCTTTACAGGTAGGCATAACTATTGCAGCTCGCATATATGATTTTAACTCTGCAGCACCTTTCCAAATGTCCGACATCATGAATCTCCAACCTGTAGTGAAACATTCAGTTCCCTTATGTTCAGAAGCCAAGGATCTTGTGGAAACGGGTAAAATCCAATTGGCTGAGGTATGAGTTGTGCTTTGCTCTATTGTTGATATCCTTACATGAATATGTATTGTCTAGTCAACAGAATGCCACATTAATCATAAAAAAAACTTACAATCCCAAACATAATTTAGGATCACAAATTTGGGGGCAATTGTGATATTCATCTTGATTATAATAATGCTTGGTGAAATTGGTTTAAAATTGAATCAACATTGGTTTTAAGCTATTATTTACTATTGAAAAAGCATATACTGTTATTTTGGAGTTATTTGAATGTTTAAAAGAGTTTTTCTGGGGCATCTGTTAAGATAAAACGTACACTAGGTAGAACCAGTCTAGATAGATTTCATGAAAACTCACACATGATACCTATTGCAGAAGATTAAAACTTCTGCTGAGTGATTGTCGTGATGACTTTTTATTTCATACTAGTCACAGATCCGCGTGTTGCACGTGATTATTTTTTATGGTGATCTCATTATTATTATTATTATTTTGTAATTTGAACTAATTTGATGAAAAGTAATGCATTTCATAATCATATTTATCACAAAATAATTTTTTATTATTGTAGAATTGTTATATTTAAAATTTGAAACCTTAATTCTACCATAGTTGGTTGACTAATTTTTACATCTCTAAGTCAATTAAACACGTTTTGCATGCTACATGTAAACCTTCTTTTCCATAAGGGTTGAAATAATGTGTGTAATATTTTTTTTCTATGGAAGTTAAAAAGAATAAATTCACCTTGTCTTGATGTTTTCTAAAAATTAAATTTGGAGATTCTTTTTCAATAATTGTGAAAATTTCAAGCAATAATTCAGAAGGTAATACATGTTACATGTTTATGCTTTGATTGTGTAATTGTATGATTGATTTGAGTTGTAATTTATAAGTTGAATATGGTGGTGTATATCCAAGAGGGCCTAACTATATTATTTAGGATATTTAATATAGTGTTGTGTGTGATTTATAGAGTAGCAACGGTTGTAGTAATTAAAAATTGGTTTTTCATTGTCTTTTAAGTTAATAAAAACCTTACATCTACTTTTTTTTTTTCCAAAAAACCTTTACATATTTTTTTAACGTGAATCTTTACATATACCTTAGTAAGTAAACCTTATACATTTCATTTTCTTAGATGCATAAAAAAAGACATCTATTCCATAATAATAGTGACTAATTAGTTTTTTCATGTTCTCATTTATAACATTTCTTACTATTATCATATTTTACTGGCTGTTGATTTTCATAATAGAGGCATTAATTGAGAGTTAAATTCTTCGAACCTTTCATTAGATTTTAAAAGTCATGGTGTGTGAAGAATATAAGCATTTAAGGACTTTTTTTATATTTTATTATTTTTAAATAATGTTAAATGAAATGTCAAAAAAAAAAAAAGATTTTGAAAATTTTCATCTTTATTTCTTATATATTTCTATTATTACTGAAGAATGTTTTCCTTTTAGTTTTGAAAATAAATATGATTTTCTAGATTAAAGTTTGATTAGTTTCAAGTTTAAATTTTGTATTATTTTATTTAATTGTTGATTATATGATTTAATTAAGTGAATTTAACGATTTATTTATTTGCATTGTAAAGTTTATAATAACATTCATAGGGTCATCTTTAATTAAATTTTTACTCCTTTAGCCGTCAGTCTCTTTGTTTTCCAATTAACGGTTACTAATTAATTTATTTAATTGACGTTTGATTTCTTTTACTAATCTCTTTCTCTCCCTCTTTATTAACATCCTATTGTTTTCCCAAATTTGATGATAATTCTAATGTACTAAGAGTGCGTTTGGATTGGGCGTTTTCGCCCAATCCTGCGTCTGCGTTTTTCATTTTTATTTTATTTTTTTTTTATTTTTTTTTTCACGCGTTTTGGGTTTGCGGCTACTGTTCATGCACTGTTCAATGAACAGTAGCCGCAAACTTTGACTTTTCAAATTTTTTTGGACCAATCACAGCACATCGTGTACTGTTCACGGACCCCACAAATTTCACTTTTCAGCAACTTTTTCATTAAAAATGGGTCCCACGATACTATTCACACATTTAAAAATTATTTCGCTACAGTGTTTTCAGTTTTCAGTTTCAGTTTTCAGTTTTCAGCTGTATCCAAACGGACCCTAAATATGCATATTGTAACGTTTATTTTTATTTTTATTTTACTCCATTTTGCTGCCATGAAGTTAGTACATCCATAACTATTAGTTTATTATTTTATGATATGTTTGGTTTGATATTATTATTATTATTATTATTATTATTTTAGTGTTTCTAAAATAGCATGTGTTTTGTATTCTCTTTTTCTATTAATGCATTGTAACGTTTTATGGGAATACTTTATAAGAAAATTGTTTATTCTTTTTTTTTTTTTTAAATTGAGTGTTTCTAAATTGATATTTGTTTTGTATTTCATTTTTCCATTGATGCATTGTAACATTTCATGGGAAGACTTTATAAGAACAATTTTTATTTATTGAATAAAATATTATACGTTTAATTTTTAAAAAAATGAGACAAAATATAAATAATTATGATATGGAGGATGTTGCTAAATTTAAATGTTGAATAAAATAAGATGAGAATAAAATAATAAAAATGAAATGTATAGCAATAAACACCATATTATTTTAGTTATGCTATGTAATAAAATAATATTATATTTTTATATACTATCTTTATAATGCAATAATATAACATTTAACAACCAATGAGAATAAAAAAGATAACAACATAAAATATAAAACTAAATCATATCAAGCTGGATTACCTGTCAATTCCAATTTTAGCAAACTAACTGACTTCTAGTAGTCTAAAACTGATTTCTGCGATGCATTTGGTGGAGCTTTCAATACTGCATTAGTATGTTTTGATGGTCAACCTGTTACACTAAAATTAAAAAATATATATATATGTATATATATATATACCAAAAATTGAAGGAAACTATATATATATATATATATATATAGAGAGAGAGAGAGAGAGGGGCTTTTGTGTGTGGAAAAATAGAAATTATGCATGGAATAAGAGGGAGAATGACAATTTTATAGCATGAGGATAAGAATAAGAAGAGTAAAAAATAAAGGAAGATAAAAAGATAGAATAATATTAATATTGAGAGTAGTGGGGATATGAAAAGTTGAAATGGAATGAGAAAGGTTGAAGAAAGTTAAGGTAGAGAGTAGTGGGGATATGAAAAGTTAAAATGGAATTGAAAATTTAATAATAAATAAGAATAATTAAAAATAAGATAAATTAAATATGATATTTTGATTGTAATATAATAGAGTTTTTAATTCACTTTAAATGTTAAAAAATTGTATAAAAAATTGATAATGACATGGCTGCTGACGTGGATTAATGGGAGCTAGCAATATTAAATGCTACACTTCAGCTTTTAGTAATATATGATGATATGATGATGATTGATTGATTCTTATATGGAAAGATATGGTATTTAGTCATGTGACTCTTTGTTCCAGGGAATGCTTAGTGAAGCCTACACATTATTTTCTGAGGCATTTTCAATACTTCAGCAGGTATGTTATTCCATTATTTGCCCTCTTTGAATTCCTTTAGTATGGTTTATAAATTTATTTTTTAATTGTGTTGCAGGTTACTGGTCCAATTCATCGGGAAGTTACTAATTGCTGTCGGTAGACATCTCAACTAAAACGATTTTGCATATTTGTTGCTAATATTGTTTGGTTGACCTTAGTGATATAAAAATTTATGCATCTTGTACTTTGATTTTGATCATAGCTGTCAGGCACTAATGTTCCCCTGCAAGACATGACTGATTATGCATCTTTAAATTAGCTATTATTTGGTTATAAGATTGATTTTCGATTCAGTGATCTGCACTTACAAGAGTAAAGCAGATCAATATGAAAATTTGTTTATGATTTGCTTGAGCCTGACCGGTGTTCCCTTTCTTAACTTTTCAGGTATCTGGCCATGGTTTTGTATCATGCAGGAGACATGGCTGGTGCGATAATGCAACAGCACAAGGAACTGATAATAAATGAACGGTGCCTAGGTTTGGACCACCCTGACACTGCTCACAGGCATGCTCTTCTTTTCTTTTCTTTTGTTTTAATGCACTGACACTTTATGCGTACATAATTTACCAATAAAAATAAGAATTCTCATATAATGAAATCAAAAGTGGATGCGGTTTTCAGAGTGAGTTATAAAAATCATGTGTAACATGTAATAGATTTGTTTCTATCTATTACTTATTGAAAACAAAAAAAACAAAAAAAAAAAAAAAGAAGAAGAAGAAGATATGTTTCTATTTCTGTGTATAACAGGAGAAAATTTTTGTTTTCTTTTTAGTGTCCAAGCAACCCTCTCTTACAGAGTCACATAGAGATCTAATTCTTGGTTCACTGCAGTTATGGCAATATGGCTCTTTTCTACCATGGACTTAACCAAACAGAACTTGCATTACGGCACATGTCTCGGGCATTGCTCTTGCTAAGCTTGCCATCAGGCCCAGATCACCCTGATGTTGCTGCAACTTTTATAAATGTTGCAATGATGTACCAAGACATTGGAAATATGAACACAGCTCTTCGTTATCTGCAAGAAACTTTGAAAAAAAATGAAAGGCTTCTAGGCGAGGAACATATCCAAACTTCTGTATGCTATCATGCTCTTGCCATTGCTTTCAATTGTATGAGTGCCTTCAAGCTTTCTCACCAGGTATGTGCCTTAGTAAAATTTAATTTGTATAATTGGGATACAATTAATTATAATTCACTAATTTTTGCCTTTGGCATGCCAGCATGAGAAGAAAACCTATGAAATACTTGTCAAAAAACTTGGTGAGGAGGACACGTGACTCCCAAAACTGGATGAAAACATTTAAGATGCGTGAGTTACAGGTAATATATGATCTGCTTGAGTAGATGTGAACTTGTGATAGATTTTTTTGGACAGTTGTTTTGTGTTCTTAATGAGATTCTGTATTCCCTTTTGGTTTCTGAATTTTGTGAACCTTGTTTGACAGATGTATGCACAAAAGCAAAAAGGCCAAGCTTTGAATGCAGCTTCTGCTCAAAAAGCTATTGATATTTTAAAGGTACTTTTGGATTCCTCTTTTTGCTTATTTATTGTGGACATTTTCATCTTTATCCAAGATGAAAGGGAGGGGATCAGATCTCAGAACCGGTTCTGCTTGATAGATATAAATGCTTCCCTGTGCTCATGCTTTTGTCCTTTTTTGCACGGCATCTCATTCTCTGTATGGTGTCTACAACCCCTACATTTCTGGTTTGAGTTCTTAAAACCCAGGTTTTTTTAGCCTGGTACTACAGCATAGAGTATTAAAATCCCTTGATGGATGCCTTTTCAAATTATATTTTTTGTTAAAAGAAAAAGGCTTTAAATACACAGTCAATCCCTAAAGTTTAGCACACAAAAAAATTTTAATTTTTAATTTATAAGTCTAGTGCCCAAGAAATTTTAGTCCCTGTAGTTTAAAAATAGTCACTTTTACTCAGATGATGCGACCAAATTAAAAACTGACATGTCATCACTCAATTAGATACATTATGAACTAAAAGTGATCACTTTTAAACTTTAAGCTTTCTAGGGACTAAAAAGGATCTCGCCAAGTTTGTTAGGGACTAAAAGCTAGCACTTAAAACTTTAGGAACAAAATTGTTCATGGACTAAAGTTTAGGGACTAACAGTGTATTTGGCCAAAGAAAAAAAGAAAAAGTAGGAACTGTGAAGAGCCTTGTAGCTCAACTGGTACCTTCTAGTGTTTTTAACGGAGACGTCCAAGGTTCATATTCCCCCACCCCCAAGTATTGAATTATCAAAAAGAAAAATTGAGAACTGAAAACGCTTCTAGGTATCAATCAGATGCTTGTTTCTTGCTTGGAGCTGTCCTAACTTGCCTAAAAGATATATTATTTCTTTTTTGGTGGGTACTTAGGATTTCTCATTTGATGTTTGATGTTGCACGACAGGCCCATCCTGACTTAATACAGGCATTCCAAGCTGCTGCAACAGCTGGAGGGTCTGGGAGTTCAGGCACTTCTGTCAATAAATCTCTTAATGTTGCGATAATTGGTGACAATCCTCCTCAAGGGAGGGGAGTTGATGAAAGAGCTGCCTGTCTAGCAGCTGAAGTCAGAAAAAAAGCTGCAGCTAGGGGCCTCTTGATACGTCCACATGGCGTTCTGGTACAAGCTTCGCCACCACTTACTCAACTCCTCAATATTATCAATTCAGGTATGACCCCTGATGCGGCAGAAGGTGGGGAAATTGATGGAGTGAAGAAGCAAGCCAATGGCCATCCTTCAAATAGCCTAGTGGATTCCAAAAATGATGAATTGACATCAGGGCAAGAAGATCAGGCTCCTGTTGGATTGGGCATAGGCTTAGCATCATTAGATGCCAAGAAACAAAAAGCAAAAGCCAAAGCTGCAGCTTGAATTGTTGCACAGTTGAGATTATGCTGATCGATAAGGAAACCGCTTATTTATTTATGAGATTTGGAATGATTTCCAATATGGCATCAGAGCCTTTTGTTTTGTCTGTTTGAGTGATGAACAATCCCGTTTATCCATGGTTCTCAGAAGCTATAAAGGGTATTGAGATGTGCGCGTTGACCGATAGGTATTCCTTTTCGTTTTAACCAATAATCAGGATCATATACTCCAGAGATCATGCTAGCAATCTCTCATGCCAACAGATTAAATATATTCTTCTAGGTTCTGACTGAAGAATGAACTAGTTAGTTTTCCTATCTTTTGATTTTTAATTAAATTTTGAGCAATCTCGGAGCATCATGTGAAAGCATTTCAATGTTTAATATGCAAAACAGTGTGTTAATTTCCCTCAAAAATGAGATGAGCTTATTTCCTTTGTTTGAGAATCAACTCTCTTTCTAATTCTTTGTTTTGTATAGTTTTAGCAGTCATTGTTTTGATGAAGAAAATCCTCCATTCATTGGAAAATTTTACTCAACTAATATTGACGTGGTACTCTAAAGCACTAAAAACAAGTTACCTTATTCCAAAATATGGCATAAGTTCAATAGGCAACTTTCAAATCCTATTGTAGCGCTCATCCAAACCAACAACTATCACATTCGTATCATTCATTCCAACCATTAGCAAAAGTCACATTCATAGGCAGTAATAAATAAAGAATAGTCTCAATTAGCAAACATGATTAGGTTTCGTCATTAAAAAAAAAAAAAAAAAAAAATCCTAGAGATACTGTGTTGGTGGAAGCTACTCGCATTGCTAGCAGTTTTAAAAGATGAAAATAAAGGGTTATGCCATGTTACTTTTGAGGGAGATGCACAATTTGATGCCATAATGCAGAACCTTATGAGAATATTGTTTCATGGTGTGTTCTCTTACAATACATAGGTCTCATAAATGTGTAGAGGCCTCCAAATATGAGAGGGGATACTCTACAAGACGATCTAATATGATAACTTCTCTCATATATGAAGGATGGTCTTGTGCAATCAATATGGTGTATTTCATATATGCTATTTAATATCAAACAAACGATTTTTTTTTTCCTTGACTTTTTGGGTTTTTTTTTTGGAAAATGTTAAAGATACTACATATTTTACTATACACAATAAACGAATGTGATTAATAGATTTTTAAAACATAATATATGAATATTTGATACATATATATATATATTTTTTTTGTGATAAATAACACATCATTTTATAAAAACAATATAATAAAATTTATGGTATCTTTAGCATTACTCTCTCCCTTTTCTATAAAGAGATATAAATTTGGCTCAGTTGTTATCATGTTGGGCCAATCTCACCTCTTGTCCTTTGTTACTAAAAAAAAAAAAAACCTCACTGGTAAAAAGCACATAAACTAGTCCGTTCCAGTATTTTTTTTTTCTTTCCTCAATGAAAATGAAAAAAATTTCTTCTACCTCTTTTTTTAGTGAAAAAAAAAAAACACTCATGGTGGTGGGTGGAAGATACAATGGACAAGAAGCTTTTAGTT
Source organism: Quercus lobata (assembly GCF_001633185.2). Classification (NCBI taxonomy): domain Eukaryota; kingdom Viridiplantae; phylum Streptophyta; class Magnoliopsida; order Fagales; family Fagaceae; genus Quercus; species Quercus lobata. The sequence goes on along the minus strand of NC_044907.1, from coordinate 3,608,677 downwards.
GTCATGGTCAATATAATTATCTCAAATAATACACAATTCATAATGAGCAATACTTCAAAATACAAACACAACAATTTTCACTTTTTTTTTTTTACAAGAATTGAATTGACAAATTTTTATTAATTAGGGCACTTGTTAGCATTTCCCTTTATAAAATTAGTTGTCTATGTAAACTCTTGGTCATAAGGAAAATTCTATCCTAATAAGTATTATGTTCTTGGAAAATGTTTCGTTGTGATGGGTTGCCCATGCCATTGACATTGTTTGAGGAGACCTAGACTCAACAAAAGACAAAAACACCAATTGTCATCTCTTTACTCGTATTTATTGCCTTCTTGAAAAAAAATTTCATAATAAATTTAGTCTATATCACTAGTATAATTATGAACTTTGCATTATTTGAGATAACTTACACCATGACAATTGAACAAAGCACCAATTATTTTATAAATCATATCTAGTGCCTTTTTGGAAACTCTTTCATAGTGAATACTAGTCTATATCACTAGTATTATGAATTTTGAATTATTTGAGATAACTTGGATCATGACAGTTGAAGAAAGCAACAATTATCCTTTCTTAAATTATATTTATTGCTTTCTTGGAAAGTCTTTCAACACACACACAATGTAAGGCTATCATTATCCTTGATCACAATACAAGTGAAAAAATTGTGCAATCTAAAAGGTGTATTTCTTACGCTGCTATCTAATGTCTACCACATTTATGATTTTTTTCCTTGGGTTTTTAGGATTTCCCTTTTCTTTGGAAAATATTAAAAATATTACACATTTTACTACATAAACTTTTATAAATTAATGTGGTAATAAGTGTGATTGATGGATTTTAAAATTTTAATTAATGAGTGTTTGAATTTAGAATAATCCTGTTTAGCAAATATGATGAGGCTTCATCATTTAAAAAAATTAAAAATTTCTTACAGATGCTTTGTGGGAAGAAACTAAAGCCACATTTGCTAGCAATTTTTTAAAATTTGAAAATCCAGGGTATTTTCCTTTTGTGATGACCTCTATTAATTTATTTAAATATCATTATTAAATTTTATATTTTAACTTTGCTTTTAATTTCATTTTCTCGCTTTTTGATATACAAAATTACTAATTATATTTTTAAATTTAAGTTTTCTAACATCTACCTTTAACATATTTTTTAAATGATTTTTAATTTACCTTAAATAAAGTGATACACAGTGAAAGAAAATTGAAATCTAATTTCCAAATTTGATTTTGGTATTGAGAGAGATATCATTTTGTGTGTGGTCATGTGAAAGATTGGATGACACAATCCATTGTGTGGAAGAGAGACATAAAAAATTGAAATCTCAAGTCGTTATAAAAAATTAACTTTAATGATAATTTAATGCATTCATGTAATTTTATTTTTGTTAAAAAATTCAGGATTTCAAATGAATTGGGCTTTTATTAATCCCACCATTTTAGAGGCCTTCTTGAAGTGACGAAACTCACATTTTTTTTTTAATTATAAAAATAATTATAATTTAAAATTTTTGCAGCCCTAGGCAATGGCTTAAGTGGCCTTTGCCCAAGGGTGGACCAGGCTCATTACGCCAATATTTTTTATTTTTTCACATTGAAGATACATCCCTATTTTTTTTTTTTTAAATAGTCATAGCATTTTCACCTCTTTGGTGAGAGCACATATGCTTTTAGTCTTTTTCCTTTTCACAATGAAAATGAATAATTTTTTTTTCCACCTTTTATTTTTTATTGAAAGGCAAATTCCATGGTGGTTGGTGTAAAGATATAATGTACGTCAAAGTCTTCAACTCCTGTGGTCTATGTTCAGAATTCATAATATGATATCGACTAGCATTTACTATGAAACACTTTCCAAGAAAGCACTAGATACGAATTTATAAAGGTAGTTGGTTTGTTGAGACCTAAGTCCTTGGCATTTAGTTGAGTCCAAGTCTTCACAATTGCCCAAAAGTCTTTGGCCTTAATTTTCTTGAGTTTAGGTATTGTCAATTAATTCAAAGCTGGCACCAATAGACTTGTCACAACTACATTTTCGAAGATAGTACCATTCAAACCAAAGACTTGGGCCTCTTCTTGTGTAGGACATAGCTGCAAAATTACAGATGAAAGAAAACAAATCACATGAGTGATAATGCCAATGCTATGGGCTAGTCATCACTATGTACAAAACATTTTCCGTGAAAGTAATATTGAAATCAAAGTTTCCGGCCTCTTCTTGAGTGTGCATCTTCTCAAATAATGCAAAAACTCTAAACCATTGAAACCAAAGTTTTTGGCATCTTCTTGACTTAGGGCATTCTCAAATGATGCAAAGTTTAAAATACCAATGCTATGGACTAGTCATCGCTATGAAACTTTTCCCATGAAATTAAAGCACCATTGAAACTTAAGAAGCACATGTATGGGAATGACACAATAGCACATAATTTTTCTTAAAAAATAAGACATGAGTACCGCAGGACAAGCCTATAAAAAATTATAAAATACAATACATTTTTATTTATATTTTCTATATATTATTAAGCACTTATATTTTATATAATGTTAAATATATAACAAATTAAGCATTTTTATTGATATTTTGTTTGCTTGCAAAGTATCTTCATATAGATATGTTTTGATTTAGTATATATTTATGAATTTATTGAGATTAGCACTGTATTCAAGAAGATAGATTATGATTCTACTTTGAAAGAGTATTCAATTCTTTTTGTTTTTGTGTCCCAACTGCATTTTGCATTTTTGTTTTTAATTTAAAAAATGCCCAAGTAGAAATGGCTTAGGCATGTCAAATGTCCAATACAAGTATGACATCCCAAATGAAATGTTTGGTGCTTCCCATATTGAAATTTGAAACTGAAGTTTTTGGCCTCATCTTGAGTGTGCATCTTCTCAAATATCATGAGCTAGTGTTCACTAATCACTATGATACCCTTTCCAACAAGGCACTAAATACAAGTTGGGAAAGCACAATTGATTCCAAGTCTTTGGTCTTTTGTTGAGTATAGGTCTTCTCATGCAAAACACAAAATACAAAATAGTATGAACAAGTAGTCATCTAGTACAAAACATTGGGCCAAGTTAACGAATGTCCTTAAAACAATTATTAACAAACCATTTTAGGGGAGTTTTGAAATGACTATTATGAGAAATAGAAAAAAACTGTCAAAATATTAATTATTTTATTTTATTTTTATCTTTTCCCATAAATTTTTTCTTAAAATAGTTTACTAACAAATGCCCTTAGGGCATTCGTTAACATTTTCCATTGTGGGGGTCAAGTCCGAAAATCAAGTCTCATGAGCTGCATTAGTAAATTGAAAATGAAATGACAGAGCCCCAACAGAGAAAACGTCATAAATGAAATTTTCCCATTAAGGACTACATCTCCTGTGAGATTTGGGACTTGGATGGTTCCTCCCAAAATTTCCTGCAATATAAAAAATAAAAAATAAAAATAAAAAAAAATAAAAAAATAAAAAAAACCAAACAAACAAACAAGATAAAAATTAAAAGTTACTTTAGACAAATGATATATAGAACCACAGTTAGCAGAAATTTGGTCATTGGGATTGGTTTATAATTTAATAAAAATTTTGCCATTGGTCTTTTGTCTTGTTGTTTTATTTGATTGCAATGACAACATATTGCTCCCTCTCAACTGATCAATACTCTGTGGCAATTACTAATTCATGCAGTTCTGAAAGCTGAGTTTGTTACTTAGTTCTTGTAAATACAGAATCTGAGGTATGAATTCAATAACCAATAAGATGAGTTTACACTTTTCAATTCTCTTTCATTGTTACACTCTGCTCGCATTTTCTTTTTCTTCCAATAATTTTTACAGTGTATTTGATTCTGGGTATTGAAACCCAATCGGGATTGGTTTAAATTTTGTCTTGGTTCTCACCCACTAATGGAGGCCATCAATCTTCAGGCAAGCCTTCTAAATTCGAATATTTGTCTCTACAAGGACATTGGATAATTTTGGGTCTGAGCAAATAGCGGGTCGGGTCGGGTCGGGTTTAGAATTACCTGCAACCCGACACAAAAACCCACCCGTATAGGTGATTGACCAGCCCCAGATGTTGCTGAAATTATCGGGTCGGTTTTCCGGGTCTCGAGTCGGGTTTCCTTTTTTCTCAGTATTTTCCTATTTTTGGGTCTTTTGCTATTTTTGTGATATTTTCTATAACATTGGCATTATTACCAAATATCTTTCCAATTTGAAAACTTGACTAAATCACCAAATCTCAATATTTACGACACTTTTTCACTTGTCAAATTTTATTCAAGTTCAAATTTAACTTTTAAGAGAAAATCTTTTGGCATTAAATTTATTAATGATAATGACCCAACTTATTTAGGAAATGTAATTTGAATTTATTCCACCCTTTTAATTTAGTATTTCCTTCCAAAAGAAAGTTTAAATTCAAAATAGAATTCAAATTTGAAATCAAAGTCATAAAGATTCTTATCTAAAAGATCTAACCATCCACATCCCGTAGCAATAAACAAGAAACAATAAAAATATTTAGTACATATCATAGTTGTCGAGACAATATTGCCGAGTTTCCTGTAAAAAAATGTCAACTTTATCACAAACATGCATATAAAGAAACCAACACACTACTCATCCACAAATAACTCTTCAAATACAAAGAATGCAATAAGAAATATAAGTCCCCACAAATAATTCAGAATTATAGGAAATGTGTATCCCTGAGATGCAAGTTAATTCAAAATCAGATGATTGAAATGCGACCAAATTTTTTTTTTTAATTATTATTTTTTTTAATGATTGTTTTGACAACCTATCCCTAACATTTACACAAGGCTCTTGTTGGGGCAAGCAAGAAATAAATAAATAATAATAATAATAAAAACAAACATTTTTCACTTCATGCTGACTTGTCACTTCAGGTGAACATCTTTACGACATATGTTCAAAGCTGAAACTCAAGATATACATGATGGTGCAGGTGTTGTCCTTTTGCAATATGATTGCCCATTCTTTATAAAAAAAAAAAATTGCGGTGAAAATTAGGGGTGTTGTCCTTTTGTAATATGATTGCCCATTCTTTAAAAAAAAAAAAATGATTGTCCATTTTTATGCTATTCCTTAATGTTAAAAAAAAAAAAAAGATAAAAAAAATTTATGTTGAGCACATGTTCTGAAGGATGGACGATAGCTTTAAGACTAGTTAAATTGCATATTTATGGTATATGATGTCTTACATTTATGCATTTTCCTTCTTATGCTTGGTGCTTTCTCATGCTATTCTCTGCTTTGTCTAAATATTTCCTATCATACATGTCAGGAGTTTGGGTAAATTACTGTGCTCATGCTTTTGTTCTTTTCGCACGGCCCATTTCTCATTCTCTGTATGGTGTCTACCCCCTACATTTCTGGTTTAAGATCTTAAAAACCAGGTCTTTTTATCCTGGTGCTACAGCATAGTGTATTAAAATCTCTGGATGGATGCCGTTTAAAATCATTTTTTTGTTAAAAGTTTTGGCTTTAAATCACTGTCAATTTCTAAAGCTTAGCACACAAGAATTTTATTGACAAATCAAATAAATAAATAAATAAGGAATTCTATTTTTTACTCAACAAGAAATAACAGCTAGCAGTACAATTTAATTTCTATATATAACGTAGCTCGGAGTTGTTCTTTCATCAGCAAACGTTTTCTTCTGACAACTCTCATAAAAGGTTTCAGAAGAGAAAAATGATGATGATGGGGGAAACATGGTCTCAACTAGGCTCACTGATTGCAACCGCAATGTTTCTTTGGGCCATTTTTGACAAATATTTCCCTCAACATCTTCGTAGCCTAATCCTAAGTCATGCTAAGAAATTGACTAGTTTCGTGTACCCTTATATCCAAATTAAGTTCCCTGAATTCACTGGCGAGTATCTTAAGCGCAGTGAAGCCTATGCTGCCATTGAAACATACCTCAGTAGCAAGTCCTCCAGCGAAGCTAAAATCTTAAAGCAGTAGTTGTCAAAGACAGCAGTCAACCTGTACAACTGAGCATGGACGAGAACGAAGAAGTTACAGATGAATTTGAAGGCATGAAGGTTTGGTGGGGTGTAAAGAAAATCCCCCCAAGAACACAGTCATTTTCTTTCTACCCAGAGATGGAGGAGAAGAGGTATTACAAGCTCACTTTCCATAAATCTCACCGAGAAACTCTCTGTGGGAAATACATCAATCATGTCCTGCAAGAAGGAAAAGCAATAACGGTGAGAAATCGACAAAGGAAGCTGTGCATCAACAATCCTAGTCAGAATTGGGGTGGCTACAGATCAACCAAATGGAGCCATGTCACTTTTGAGCACCCAGCAAGTTTTGACACTTTGGCCATGGACTCGAAGAAAAAGGAAGAAATCATCAATGACCTTATTAAGTTCAGGGAGGGAAAAGAGTATTATGCTAAGATTGGCAAGGCCTGGAAGCGTGGCTATCTTCTCTATGGTCCTCCCGGAACTGGTAAGTCTAGCATGATTGCTGCTATGGCTAACTACTTGAACTATGATATCTATGATCTTGAATTGACGACGGTTAAGGACAACACGGAGCTGAGGAGGCTTTTGATCGAGACGACAAGTAAGTCTATTATTGTGATTGAAGATATTGATTGCTCACTTGATCTTACGGGTCAACGAAAAAAGAAAAAGGAGCAAGAGAAGGATGAAGAAAAGAAGGACCCCGCTAGTAAAATGGCCAAAGGAGAAGAAGAAAGTAGTAGTAAGGTCACTCTCTCTGGTTTGTTGAATTTTATAGATGGGCTTTGGTCAGCTTGTGGGGGAGAGAGGATCATTGTTTTCACCACTAATTATGTGGAAAAGCTTGATCCGGCTCTCATTAGGAGGGGACGTATGGACATGCACATAGAAATGTCCTATTGTGGCTTTGATGCATTCAAGGTTCTTGCCAAGAATTATTTGGATGTTGACTCACATGAATTGTTTGCGACCATTGACCATTTGTTGGAGGAAACCGATATGACTCCTGCTGATGTTGCTGAGAATTTGATGCCTAAGTCACAGAATGAAGATGCTGAGACTTGTTTAAAGAAATTGATTGAAGCTATTAAGACGGCCAAAGAGGAAGCAACAAAGAAGGCTGAGGAAGAGGCACGGTTAAAGGCAGAGAAAGAAGAGAAAGAGAAGCAAGAAGCTACTCAAGAAGAGGCGAAAGTTGATGAGTCTTTAGCTAAAGATGTCAAAGAGAATGGTTTTGATGTTGTGAAAGATGACAAGACATTGGGTAAAGAGGTGAAAGAAAAAGGAGTCACCGCCTGAAGTAAACTAGGATACAATTATGACTGAATTTGTTCCTGTGTGCTCTGCATTATGCATATTAAAAGCCATCATATGCTATGTTGATGCTTGAAGAATGTGAAAAGATGTGTAATAGTACTATGGTGGTTAGAACTACTAATCTACTAGGCGGTAGTGTGTAGATGTTTGTATGCTTTTAGTTTGTTTAATAAGAATTACTCTGTTCCTATAAGATTCAATAAGAACTACTCTGTTCCTATAAGATTCAATAAGAACTACTCTGTTCCGATAAGATATGAATCAAGCGGGACTCATCACCTTTACCATACTGTTCATGTTTTTTTTTTTTTTTTTTTTTGAGAAGTCAAAGCAACGCCAAGTATTTGTAGATTGTAGTAGTGTTCTAGGCTCCTAATTATTTTTTGAATATAAAAAAATAAAACACAGCCAAAATAGAAGTCAAATTTTTTTTATTATTATTAAGTTACACATGCACCCAATGGTTCTTAAACTCTGATCTCATTATTATTGTGGGAGACAGAAGTGCCAGTTGAGCTATGGCCTGTAGCCCATTATTAAAAATAAGATCTGTACTGTATTTGATACATCATTTATTCTTAAAGTGTTTTTATGATATAGCACATATTTTGTGTAAAGGTATTTGTTAAAATACTGGGATTGCTTTCTCTTTCATGCTTGTGTTTTCCTGTTGCAGCCAACTCTTACTCTATTGACATTCTTATCAACAAGAAAGGATATAAGCACTTGTAGGAACCAAAAAAAAAACCTATAAAAATAATATATAATTTTCATTTATGGTGTAAATGAAATTGGTATGCTTTATAAGAATATGTTATTTCAATGAAGATTCCAGTTTGATCTTTCTTTCTGGGTTTGTCTACGTGAATTGTGAAATGAGTTTCCTTGTCAGAAGTGCTAAGCTTTTATTATCCTTAGGTTCTTGAGGCTGCTAAGCGCCTTCATTTGAAGGAACACACTGTCCTAGATGGATCTGGAAATGTTTTCAAATTAGCTGCCCCAGTGGAATGCAAGGGTATTGTTGGTAGTGATGACAGGTGATTACTCTATTGGATTGGTCTATTAGTCATACAAACCTAACTACTTGCTTACGTTCTTCTTCTCAGTGCTTGGATTTCTTTATATATAACTAAATTTTGTTAAAAATTCTTAGTTAAATATGCTTAACTCCTGTACCCAGCACTTTAAGCACCCATTTTCCTAAACATTATTTTAGCTAGCTAGCTAGCTTGATGATTTAAATATTGACATTTTATTAGCTATATAGTAGTAAATCTCTGTTTCTATGCTCCTAGTTTCTGACTTTATTCATGATGGTGCCACAACTGTTAAATAACATGCTTATTTATATTTATAAAGCATGTGCACTTGTTTATGTTTTTTTTCATGAGAGTAACTCCTCACGATGCAAACTATACTGGACCTGGATCCAGATTCTGTATCTTGAGACCAGAATTAATTACTGCCTTTTGCCAGGTAAGTAATGACATTCTGATATTAACTACACTTTGGAACTTGTTTTATATGTTCCATTTTTAATATGAACGTTTGCTTTATGGGAGAAGACCCAAGCTGCAGAAAGATCAAAATTTAAGTCTGAAGGAGATGCTCCTGTGACCACTGATTCTTCAACAGGTGAGAAGAGTGGCAAATGCAACTGCAGCTTTTTGATTGCTGTATAGTGGTGTTTTTGTTAGGAGTGTATTGCAACCTTGAAAGTTTATTCTGTGATTAAATATTTATTTATATTTTATCGGTTTTGTCCCTTTTTTTCCCTACCTTGTATTCTTGGACTACCTACTGCTAACACACTTTATGTGCCAATTATATATGTTGCGGTATGATTCACAATGGAATTAGCAGTGGTTGGAACTTTTTCTTTGTTTGTAATGCATGCGTGTTTATTAAATGACAATATCTCAATGCCCTTGAATTAGCAGAATCTGTCATGCTTGGGTTTCTAGATGCTCCTTTGGTGTGAATATAGCTGCTATAGTTGAAGCAACAGATTGAGTTATACACTTAACCCCCATTGGAGTAATTTTTAGCAATTTGCCTCTTTCTTGCAGTGAAGGTCGCCATACTCAAAATCGTAACTCTGCGTGTTCTCGCTCTCTCTCTCCTTTTTATTATTATTATTTTTTTTATGGATATTGTTCTGGAGTAGCACCTCCATCATGCCTATGGTCTGTTTCTTGTGTCATTATTATTTCTGATTTACTAGTGTTCAGTGAATGGGATATTTACGAGCCTATAGAATCAGCAATGTCACGCCCCAAACCCAAAAGGATCCAAAGCGTGAGAGAAGAACCACTAAGTGAGAGAATGTAAGAGATATATATATATATATTTTGTGTTTTCTTCTCCTCAACACATGGTAAGGATAAATAACCATACTAAAATCTCCATATTACAAGTCAAAACTCTATAACACATTTACAAATAATATGAATTACAAATAACGTCTCCAAATATATACAAAATTCCAAAATTCCAAATGGATCAACATCATATCACAATCCTTCCAAGGAAAGGCAACCACGACAATAGAATCTATGCCTACTATGCCCAAGGCTAACAAACCTCAAGGGCCCAACCTCCTATAGAATTAGCTATGGCCTCAATAAATTTAGGAAGTTGAGTCACCAACCAATCATAGCATAAATCTCTCAATTAGCATGATGCTCCAATTACCACCAATAAAACAAGCTCTATGCCCAAGGTATAGCAAAGTTATCTGAAAAACTGTTGGAGAGTGGGATAAGCTAATGGGCATCTTACAAAACATGTTATACTTTGGGAATTTCCATTTGGATTATTAAAGACTATTTTTCTTAATAAAATGACAAGAATGATTAAAAGAATATAGCACCAAGATTTCTCAAAATATTTCAACATGAAACTACATACTATTTACTGTGAGCTATGAAAACATCGTTTTAAAACCTGAAAATCCAACCCAAGGCCATGTGACAGCGTCGTCACAAAGACGGAACTCATCTGCCGTCACAAAAACAGAACTTATTGCCAACACATAGCCGGAATTAATCTGCCATCACAAAGACGAAACTCATCACCGACACACAACCAAAACTCATTGCCGATACACAGTCGGAACTAATCTACCATCACAAAGACGAAACTCAACGCCGTCACAAAGACGGAACTCATATGCCGTCACAAAGACAGGTGCTAAGATACCAATGTCACATAGACTATAGTATCTAGCTAGGTGATCACCGGGTAATCACACATAACAGCATAAGGGTAAAACATAAAGAGCTCACAGATTACATGAATTCAAAACACAGTCCAATTTCAAGTAGTTACACAAAAACCTTTGAAATACCCAATATATTCACAAGGTTCCCAAATTTTTCAAAATCATTTCTTGTCAATAACATTTTCTATCCATTTCTAAAATATCACAAGTCAAGATAAAACATCTTTAGAATTTGCAAACAATGCATCAAATCCATTCCCAAGAATTATATCAAAGATGTTTATCTCTTCCATACTAACAAATCATGCATTTCCCCATATTCAATATTAAACATGATGCTCTTTTCATATACAATCATATATAATAGGGCCACAACACAATACCTATTAAGAAAATATAGTTCCACAAATAATTTTCCAAAATGTGTTTGCCCAAAAACAAAGTTTATGCAATGTGGTCATTTTCAAAAAATCCCATTAAAAGTTACTTACCTCAGGGGGCCAACCAATTTTACCTCAACCGGGCACCACCACCTAAGCAAGCAATCCAATTAGGTCCATCACCAAGAATCTCGAAACCTAGAAACACAACGATCAAGCCTATCAATAACAAGGCCTATCACAAAGTACCTTCAAACTTGTCTCCATAAATCGAAAATGGTCCCCTAAAATCAAATCGATGGCCTAAAACCTAACTTGACTATCCCAAGGCACCTATTCCCAAGGGACATCAAACAAGCATACAAGTGATCCAAAGGACCATAACACAACCAAAACATTTTAATACACTATTGCAAGAGATTAAACCAAACCATTATTAAAGTTAACTAAATAAAACACATGTACAAGGAATTTACAAGCCAACCCACTCAACAAGGGTTTCAATTAAATTCACAAAATCCTTACATACTCGTCATACTTTCAGATTCACTACACAGCAGGTCAGCCCTTTTGTAAAAACCGTTTGGTCTATAAAAAATTATCCGATCAACTTGAAATTAAATAGGGATAAGCTCTTATATGTGTAGTATGTACCACCAAAAATTCGGCTCAAAATGATTTTTCTATAATTTATTAAAAATCATGTAATGCAGCTTACTCAAATCTGTTACTGACAGATTTACAATTCCAAAATAAAATTACTATAATCTAAATATCATGCCAAAAACTTTTAGACTTGATTAACCTCAAAGCTACATATTTTAGCACATGATAAAAACTATGAATGAAACCTATAACCTCATATAATAGTCATCACAACAAGAGTCAAGAAATTCAATCTCATAACTCATATAGGCAATATAGCAAACACTTGGCATGCACAAGCACATTCTCAAATCACTACAACAAGTAATAGTTAACATTTCATCAACTTCATGACAAAAATCATTACAACAACTCAACTCAAAACAGAAAAATCATCATAAAACACATAAAAGTCAGCCCCTCCTTCTTCCAATAAACCAAGTGCCCAAAACCTCCATGGTTGAATACCCTAATACCAACTATTACATACCCACATCCCAAAAATCGTAGTTAACCCTACCAAAGTGTTATCCCCATCCATTGGATCAACCCCACATGAGCATTGAGCCATAAACGAAATAATCAAGGAAGTGGGTCAATGGAAAACTTACCTTAAAATCATTGTTTGGGGCAGCCAAAACTCATGGAAGATCATGCTTGTTGGATTCAAGCTATTGAATTGGTGGTAAGGATATAGGGCCTTCAATGGATCAGCCATGGAGGACAGTGAGAACAAGAAGAGAGAAATTACAAAAGAGAAGACAAGTGGGAGAGAGAGAGAACGTGTAGACTTATGGGAGAGGGCTTAATTACAAGTTTGCCCCCAAAATTTCTTCTGTTTAATTACCACTCCACCCTTAAGATTCCTCCCATATTTCATCTAGCCCCAAAAATCACTGGAGTATTCATAAGTCCTCTATAAAATAATTAACCACACTGATTAAAAATAAAGTCCAATTTAGATATTATTCTCATTGGAAAAATTTCTTTAAAAAATATTTGGGGTGTTACAAGCAAATTCCAAGGTTGAATTAAAGTATATATTTTTATATTTTGTTAAAATTAATTAACGGAAAAAAATCTGGTGGGTGCAGTAGTTGTGGGGGTACATTTTCATTTAAGGAATTGTGTATTTACTTGGATTTGGGCATGAAACTATAAATCACATGTTTATGTTACTATCATCATGTAATACCAGTTCAATTTCTGTTCGGTATATATTATAATAAGAAATAGCTTGTGCCCTGAATTTCCTTTTAGTAATCTACAATTTCTGTTCTTTCTGTTTCTGTTCACAGGATGTAACGAAAGAAGGCAGGGATGAGAATGTTAAGGATTGTGCTTATTCCCAAGCAAGAAATATCTGATTTGTTTTTGACCCTTTGCCTTCACCAGGACATAGCAGAAGATGAAGAAAATGTAAGGAAAGTGAGTTCATATCTTACAAATGTTGTGCTTCCAAAGTTTGTACAAGATCTTTGCACGCTTGAAGTTTCACCTATGGATGGACAAACATTAACTGAAGCGCTCCATGCTCATGGAATTAATGTTCGCTATATTGGAAAAGCAAGCGTTTGTGAATGCTTAAATATTAGCATATGACTATGGAAAATATATACAAATCAATGCCTGAATTGAAATTTATTATTTGTGTTAAAGCTATCATGTTCATAACTTTTCCATCTTTCTGCAAATGATTGTATTGCTTTTGACATGTCTGGAGCTTTGCTACAGGTGGCTGATGGGACAAAACATTTACCACATTTGTGGGATCTTTGTTCTAATGAGATTGTTGTTAGGTCTGCAAAGCACATCCTCAAGGTGATAAGCATAATCTAAGCAGCTTCTACATTATAAATGATGTTACAAAATGTCTACATTGTTTCAATTAATTCCACAGTTTCACCACAATAATTTGCAAAGAGGTGTCGCATGTTACTATGTCAATTGTAAAATGTGACATCTTTTTCCTGCCGTTGGTGTTAGAGATAGACACCATCAACTTTGCCTACAAGAGGGCGGTCTGGCATAGCTTGCACACATGCATGTGGAAACACATTTCCTGTTCACATCCACTCTTCCCTTCCTAGTCTGATTAAACTGACTCCCTCTGGAGCAGGATGTTTTGAGAGATGTAGGGGATCATGATATTGCGCCAGCTATATCACATTTCTTCAACTGCTTTTTTGGAAGTATTCAAGCTGTTGGCTCAAAAGTTGTTGCCAATAATATGCAGTCCAGAACCCACAAAAAGGTATGTGAAACATGGATCAATAGTTTCAGGATTTCTTATGGTTTTTTTTGGCTTTTACTGCTTTTCAGCTTTGAGCTTTTTGTGAGCTAACTCTTGAGGCCATATGTTCCCTCAGTTTGTGGTCTGTCATTGTAATTGTACAACAATCAAAGCAATAAAGTTGCATCTTTTTCTTCAGAAGAAAGTTTAAATTTTTTCTTAAAATATTAAATGATGTTTAGAATTTGAAATCTTTACTAAGGCTGTGTTTGGTTCGCGTAAAATCATTTCCGGAAAATATGCTATTTTCCGGAAATGCTATTTTCCGGAAAGGAAAATGTTTTCATGTGTTTGGCTGTCACAAAATTCATTTTACGGAAAATTAATTTTGGTGTTTGGTTCGTTTAATCAGTTTACCAGAAAATACATCAAATCCGGCGAAACGCTCGTCCGACGAGCGGCCGACGAGCGTCCGACGAGCGGCCGACGAGCGGCGCTCGTCGATCGACGATCGCGATGGACGAGCGCGCTCGTCGATCGACGATCGCGATGGACGAGCGCGCTCGTCGATCGACGAGAGACGAGCGCGCTCGTCGATCGCGATCGTCGATCGACGAGAGACGAGCGCGCTCGTCTGTGCTCGTCGATCACGATCGTCGATCGCGTCGCTCGATCGACGATCGCGATCGTCCACCGCGCCGCTCGTCGGCGCGGTGCGATCGTCGGACGAGCGGCGCGATCGTCCCTCTCTCTCTCTGATCTGGGCTCTCTTTTCTCTCTCTCTCTCTCTCTCTCTCTCTCTCTTTTTCCGGAAGTCATTTGAAGTGAAAATGAAGACAGAAATCATTTTCCGTGGTCAAGGCTTCAAATTTCGGTCAACCGGAATTCGATTTCCGGAAAATAACGTTTTCCGTCACAGCCAAACGCTCCATTTTCCGGAAATTGATTTCCGGAATTCGTTTGAAGTCGAATCAAACGCACCCTAAATTCACTCAATTTTCTTAAATGGAAATGGTAACATGAAATTTTACTCTTGATGGAGAAATCTTGACCCAAGGCTGTTCTTTATGTTTCATATTTTTTTAGGACCAAGGAGGCCATCAATCTTCAGGAAAGCCTTCTAAGGGGCAAGGAAGGTTTAATGGTGGGGCGTCTGCAAGGATGAATTAATCGTCATTTATGAATGTTAGCTCAGAAACTCTATGGTCAGACATACAAGAATTTGCTAAACTCAAATATCAGGTATCAGTTTTTATCAAGTCTCTACAAGGACACTGGATATTTCTAGAAGGTTGAACGAGTCATTTCCTGCAAAAATTATTTAAAATAAAAATACTTTTTTTTTGGGTTGCATCTGAGTAAACTTATTATGCTATATCAAAAAAAATTTAGGCATAAAACTCATTTTCGTTCCTACATTTTCACGTTATTCCCACTTTGGTTCCTAACTTTTTTTTTTCACCACTTTTAGTCCCTAAAATCAAAAATGCGATCTTGTTTTTGTCTCTACCGTCAGCGCTCTAATGACAAAGTCCTAGGTGGCAGACGAAACACCCTATTAACTGACGTGATGCTGATGTGGCAATTAAAATATTATTAAAAAAATATTATTTGGCTTTTTTTTAATGCTATGTCAGCATTTTAATATTTTTTTAAAAGCCATGTCAGAAAATTTTAAAAAATAAATTAAATTTAAAAAAAAACCTTAAATTTAATATGTAACTGTAGTGGCGTCAGAATGATGAACAATCCCGTTGGTGTCCAACAGTAGCTTGTAGTCCCTATTTGAAAAGGCTCTCAGAAGCTATAAAGGGTATTGAGATGTGCCCATTGATCGACAGGTATTCCTTTTCGTTTTAACCAATAATCAGGATCATATACTCCGGAGATCATGCTAGCAATTTCTCATGCCAATAGATTAAATATATTCTTCTAGGTTCTGACTGAAGAATGAACTTGTCAGTTTTCCTATCTTTTGATTTTTAATTAAATTTTGAGCAATTTTGGGGCATCATGTGAAAGCATTTCAATGTTTAATATGAAAAACAGTGTTAATTTCCCTCAAATATGAGATGAGCTTATTTCCTTTGTTTGAGAATCAGCTCTCTTTTTACTTCTTTGTTTTGTATAGTTTTAGAAATCATTGTTTTGATAAAGAAAATCCTCCATTCATTGGAAAATTTTACTTAACTAAAATTGAGGTGGTACTCCAAATCAATAAAAACAAGTTACCTTATTCCAAAATATGACATAAGTTCAACAGGCAACTTTCAAATTCTAATGCAGCACTCATCCAAACCAACAGCAACAGTCACATTCGTAGCATTTATTCCAACCATTAGCAAAAGTCACGTTCATAGGCAGTAATAAATTAAGAATGGTCCCGTTTAGCAAACATGATGAGGCTTCATCATTAAAAAAAAATTCAGAGTTATTTGCATTTTGAGAGAGATGCATAATGCGATGACCTCCATCCATAGGAAAATTTATTTTATGAGATTGTTTCATGGTGCATCCTCTTATAGCATGTGGGTTTTCCCCTATTTATAGGAAAATTTTCTTATGAGATTGTCTTATGGTGCATCCCTTTTACAATATGTGAGTCTTCAAGTGTGTGGGGACCATCAAATATGAGAGGAATGATCCATGAGATTGGTTTATAAGGTAATTTTTTTTCCTTCATTGACAATGCATTTTTTTTTTTCACATTTTTATTTTATTTTGGTTGAAAAAAAGATAAAAAATAAAAACTCTCTACGGGGTGGGTGGAAAGATATGATTGGATGTGAAGTCTTCAACTGTCTCATTCTAGGTTATCTCAAATAATGCAAAGTTTACAATACTTGTGTAACAGGCAAGTAATGTCAAATTCTTTCTCAATTGTTGTGCTTATAACCGGGTCTGGGCCATTCATTATATATCTATCACTTTGCAAGCCATTCTCCCCTGGTTTTCTACCTAAATTGCAATTGCTTCCCTTTGGCTTTTTTATTTCCTTCTTCAAGCAACAAGAGACCATGGCTGTCTTCCTGGGACAAGCACTTGCCACTTCAATTATTCAGGTGGCACTTGATAGACTGGCTTCTCATGAGGTCATAGACTACTGCAAGGGAAGGAAACTCAATAAGAAATTGCTACAAAACTTGGAGTTTGTGCTGTTATCTGCTAATTCAGTGCTCATTGATGCAGAGGAGAAGCAATTTACAAACTCAGCTGTGAAAAAATGGCTGGACGAGCTTAAAGATGCTATTTATGTTGCAGATGACCTTCTGGATGAGATTGCCACTGAAGCCTTACGATCCAAGTCAGAAGCTAAACTCCAAACCCGCACTAAAAAGGTATGGCGCTTTGTCTCTACTTTATTTGACAAAAAGATACAGTCAAAGCTAGAAAACGTTCTAGGTGTATTACAAATACTCATAGAACAAAAGAAGGTCCATAATCTGATAGAAGTTGCCGGTGGAGTACCACTACCACCACGACAATTAACAACTTCTTGTCCTGAAGAATATGGTGTGTATGGTAGAGATATTGATAAGGAGGAGATATTTAAGAAGTTGCAATTAGATAATGCAAATGGTGATGAGATATGTGTTGTTCCTATAGTGGGCATGGGTGGGGTTGGTAAAACAACCCTTGCTCGGCTTGTATATAATGACAACCGAGTAAAGGAGAATTTTGATCTCAAAGCATGGGTTTGTGTTTCAGACACATTTGATAGTTTTAGAATAGCAAAAACTGTTCTTGAAGAGATCACTTCGTCTAACTGTGACATTCATAGCTTGAATTTGTTACAAATTAGAATAAGAGAGAGCTTAAAGGGAAAGAAGTTTCTCCTTGTTTTAGATGATGTTTGGAATGAGGAATATATTGCTTGGGATAAGTTAGTTACAATGCTTAGATGTGGGGCAAAAGAGATCAAAATCATTATTACAACACGTAGTGAAAATGTTGCGACAATTGTGCAGCCTATTTCAATTCATCATCTAATGCAATTGTCTGATGAAGAATGCTGGTTGTTATTTGCAAAGCATGCATTTAAGAATGGAGAATTGAATTTAGATAAAGAACTAGTTGGTAGAAAAATTGTTTGTAAGTGTAAAGGTTTGCCTTTAGCTGCAAAAGCAGTTGGGGGTATGTTGCAATCTAAACAAGACCTAAGAGAGTGGAATCATATTTTGGAGAGTGATATATGGGATCTACCAGAAGGTGAAAGTAGTATCCTTCCAGCTCTAAGATTGAGCTACAACTACCTCCCATCACATTTGAAACGATGCTTTACTTATTGTTCAATCTTTCCAAAGGATTATGAATTTTCAAAGGAGGAGTTAGTCTTGTTGTGGATGGCAGAAGATTTATTGTTGAAACCCAAGGGAAATGGAAGCATGGAAGAAATAGGTGAACAATACTTTGATGAGCTAATATCGAGATCATTTTTTCAACGATCAAATAATGATGAACTATGTTTCATAATGCATGACCTTTTTAATGACTTAGCAAAATTTATATCTGGAGAATTTTGTTTTAGGTTGGAGATTGATAACTCACATGAAATTACAAAAAAGATGCGTCATTTGTCATATTTTCCAACTAAATTTGTTGTCCCTAAGAAATTTAAGGAGTCTTATGAAGCTAAGAATTTGCGAACATTCTTGGGACTAAAATCGCCATCTACGTCAAATTTCAGGATTAATTTTATATCAACAATGGAGATAAATGATTTGTTATGCACATTTAAATGTTTACGAGTATTATCATTGTCTCTCTACATATTAATAAATGTGTTGCCCGATTCTGTTGGAAATTTGAAACACCTTCGCTATTTGAATCTTAATGGCACCTTTATCAAAGGCTTGCCTGATTCTGTGTGTGGTTTGTATAATTTGCAAACCTTGTTATTGAGAAATTGTTGTTCCCTCGTAGAGTTGCCAACAAACATGGGAAGACTCGTAAACTTACGTCACCTAGATATAAGAGGGACCCCTTTGAAAGGGATGCCAATGCACATGGGTAAATTAAGAAGTCTTCAAAATTTAAGTGCTCTTTGTGTGGGAAAAGAAAAACATAGTGGGAGTAGCATTAAAGAGTTAGGAGAGCTTCCACATCTTTCTGGATCATTGTGTATATCAAACTTGGAAAACGTTTATTGATGAGGATAAAACTAGTTAGATAAGGGTGACGGGCAAGCTTGACAAAGCTGACGAGAGGGAACTGTACCGCCAGCATGTCTTCAAGACTGACGGGGGAGTAAAGGAAAAGCACACATGTAACCGGGCATCCTGAAGCTGACGGAAGTAAAATCAGACTGACACGAGTAATTAGGCAGACGGGAGTAAACTTGGGCAGACGGGGTTATCTTAAACTGACGGCGTGGGTCTACAAGTTGATTGATCGGCCCGTTTACGTATATAAGTAAAATAACTTGCTCTCCGCGTTTCAAGGAACCTAAAGACTCCTATATGGAAAGAATCCCGTAAAATACGCCCAAGAAGACTCCTATAAGGAAAAGACTTCTACTCCAAGGAAGAGAGGTCAACCATCTACTACTATAAAAACCCAAGCACCCTCACAAAACAAGGTACGCATAATTTACCCTCTCTAGCACTCTAGAGCAGTGAGAATAGTTCTAACTTGACCTTCGGAGGGTGTTTGGCCGGTACCACACCGGTACTCTCTGCTAGGTTCTTCCTTTTCGTTGTGCAGGTGCCGTTTGATCGTACGAGGAACGTGTGACTCACTGGTGATACTATTTTCGGCTTCATCAGTTGGCGCCGTCTGTGGGAAACGTAGCACGTTCTCGCTTCCTAGACAAAAGAGTTACATGGTACTCACTCGCTCAATGGCGACAACCAACGACGCTCAAGAAGAAGAAGCCCCTACGACTGCTCTTGAAAGACAGGTGAGGACACTCGCCGCTGCCGTAGAGCGCCTCACCAAACAAAATCACGACCTAGAAGAGCAACTGAGACAGAAGAATGCAGCCCCCAACAACCAAGGAGCAGAGCAAGAGGGAACTAGCGCCGACAGGAGAAATCAGGAAGGCCCCCAGGCCAGCAACGCCCCGAGCAAACCAGAACGGCAGAACACGAGCATCCCCTCCCTCGCAGAGATTGCTCCGCCACTTGTTATCGCGGAGATGCAGGCCATGAAGGAACAAATGGAGGTTATGATGAATGCTCTCAAGGGACGAGTATCAAGCGACCTGGACGACCTTGTCAACCGAACTGACTCGCCGTTCACCGCCACCGTCAACTCCTACCCTTTACCAAGCAAATTCCGCATGCCACAAATAGACAGTTATGACGGGGTCAAGGACCCGCTGGACCACCTGGAGACCTTCAAGACCCTAATGCACCTTCAAGGAGTAGCGGACGCCATCATGTGTAGGGCCTTCCCCACAACATTGAAGGGCGCAGCGAGAATTTGGTTCAGCCGACTGGCACCAAACTCCATCGGCACCTTCAAAGAGCTCAGCGCTCAGTTTACCGCACACTTCATTGGAGGCCATCGATACAAGAAGTCTACAGCGTGCTTGATGAGCATGAAACAGCGAGAAGATGAAACTTTAAGGGCTTACATCTCCCGCTTCAACAAAGAGGCACTCTCAGTCGACGAAGCCGACGATAAGATCCTTGTTGCGGCATTCACGAATGGCTTGAAGAAGGGAAAGTTTTTGTTTTCCCTATACAAAAACGACCCTAAGACCATGTCGGAAGTTCTTTACCGCGCCACGAAGTATATGAACGCTGAAGATGCCCTACTAGCTCGGGAAGAGAAGCCCAGGAAAAGAAAACGACAGGAAGACAATCGGCAGGACCAAGGCCGCAAGAAGACAAGAACAGGAGACCGGAGGGAAGAAAGACGCCCTAGACCAATGGGGGGAAGATTCACGAGCTTCACTCCGCTAACAGCCCCGGTGGATCAAGTCCTTATGCAAATCAAGGACGAAGAGGCTCTGACGTTCCCAGGAAAACTGAAGAGCGACCCCAACAAACGTTCTAGGGATAAGTATTGCCGTTTCCACCGCGACCACGGCCACGACACGGCTGATTGCTATGACCTCAAGCAGCAGATTGAGGCCCTCATCAGACAAGGAAAGCTGCAGAGATTCGTTAGCAAGGAGAGAGCGGATCCCCCCGCACAAGACCAGCACCCCCGACGGGACAATGAGCGACCGAGGCCTCCGATCGGGGATATCAGGATGATCATAGGGGGAACGGCTGCCGCCGGGTCATCCAAGAAAGCCCGCAAGACCTATCTTCGGATGGTACAAAATGTTCAGCTGACGGGAGTCGTGCCAAAAATAGCACGGAGAGAAGGTCCCATAATCGGATTCTCAGAGGAAGACGCGCGACGCCTTCACCATCCACATGACGATGCGCTCGTCGTCAGCCTGCGTGTGGGGGACTACAACATGCACCGGGTGCTGGTCGACAATGGCAGTTCAGCGGATATTCTATACTATACAGCGTTCCAGCAGATGAGGATCGACAGAGAGCGGTTGATCCCAACCAACACCCCGCTTGTTGGCTTCGGCGGGAGCCGGGTATTCCCATTAGGCGCAGTAACATTATCCGTCATGGTAGGCGATTACCCTCAGCAAATAGCCAGGGACGTGACATTCTTGGTGGTCGATTGCTCATCAGCCTACAACGCTATCCTCGGGCGACCCACGCTCAACTCATGGAAGGCAGTAACTTCCACCTATCACCTAATGATCAAGTTCCCGACTGATTACGGAGTAGGCGAGCTGCGCGGGAGTCAGATGGCCGCACGCGAATGCTACATAGCCATGATGGAAATGGAGGATCAGGTTCAGGCTTTAAGCATAGAAGAGCGCCGGACGGTAACAGAACCGGTCGAGAAGTTGGAAGAGATACCCCTTGACAATTCCGATCCTAGTCGAACGACCAAAATCGGAACGCTCGCTAACACCACCATCCGTCAGGAGCTCATAACCTTCCTCAGACGCAATCAGGACGTATTCGCGTGGGATCATGAAGATATGCCGGGAATAGATCCTTCAGTCATGGTGCATAGGTTGAACGTATCGCCCGCCTTTCCACCTATCAGACAGAAGAAGAGAGTGTTTGCCCCCGAGCGAGACCGAGCCATAGCAGAAGAAGTCAGAAAGTTACGGGAAGCAAGTTTTATTAGAGAAGTATACTATCCCGACTGGTTAGCAAATGTGGTGATGGTGAAGAAGGCAAGCGGGAAATGGCGGATGTGCGTGGACTTCACCGATCTCAATAAGGCCTGCCCCAAGGATAGCTACCCCCTCCCCAGGGTCGATATCCTAGTAGACTCCATGGCTCAACACCAGCTGCTGAGCTTTATGGACGCCTTCTCGGGGTACAACCAAATCCGAATGCCAACAAGCTTTCGAAGAATTGAAGGCTTACCTCTCCTCCCCACCATTACTAAGCCCGTCGCAGCCGGGAGAGGAGCTTTTTCTCTATCTAGCCGTCTCCCCCGCAGCAGTTAGCGCGGCCTTAATCAGAGAAGAAGAGAAAGTGCAAAAGCCCGTGTACTACGCAAGCCGCGCGCTTCATGGGGCCGAAGAAAGATACCCGCCCATGGAAAAACTTGCCTTTGCATTGGTTACGGCAGCCCGCAAACTCAAACCATACTTCCAAGCCCATACGGTGAACGTCCTGACTGACAAGCCTTTAAGGCGAGCAATGAGCAGTCCCGAGGCCGCGGGACGATTGGCACTATGGGCCATAGAACTGAGCGAATTTGATATTCAATACCGCCCACGGACTGCCATCAAAGGACAGGTCATCGCCGACTTTATAGCTGAGTTCACTCATGATGAAGACAAGGGGGCAGTAGAGTCCCCTCAATGGAGCATATATACGGACGGGTCATCTAACAGACAAGCCGCAGGGGCCGGCATTGTGCTATTATCGCCCGAAGGAGACACCATTGAATGTATGGTCCGTCTTGATTTCCCTGCCACTAACAATGAATCAGAGTATGAGGCTCTGATAGCAGGGCTCGACCTTGCCAAAGCGGCAGGAGCCGCGAGGGTAGTCATCTATTGCGATTCACAGGTCATCACTAACCAAATAAATGGAGACTATGAGTGCAAGGGCGAAAAGATGAAGAAGTACCTTGGTGAAGTAAAGGCGAGAGTGGATGACCTAGAAGCTAAAGTCGTCCAAATTCCTAGAGAAGAAAACGAGCGAGCCGACCGCCTTGCGAAAGCCGCCTCAGCAGAACAAATGGTCATCCCTGGTAATGTACTCTCCTTCATACAGCTTTCTCCACTAATAAACCTCAGCAACATGCAGGAAATATGCTCCGACAGAAGCTGGGCGACGCCGTTAGTTTCATACTTGAAAAACGGGGTCTTACCAGACGAGAAGGAAGCAGCAAGGAGACTTAAGGTCCAGGCGGCGAGGTTCGTCCTAATAAAAGACGTCCTTTACAAAAGAGGTTTCTCCCGACCATATTTAAGATGCTTGGGTACGGAAGAGGCAGACTACGTCATGAGAGAGGTACATGAAGGAATCTGCGGAAACCACTCAGGGTCCAGATCGTTGGTACACAAGCTGGTGCGAGCAGGGTACTTTTGGCCCACCATGCAGAAGGACGCCGAAGCCTATGTCAGGGCCTGTGACAAGTGCCAAAGGTTCAGCAACATTATTAGGCAACCAACCGAAGAGCTGACCCCAATGACGGCCCCGTGGCCGTTCGCACAGTGGGGCTTAGATATTATGGGACCCTTCCCTACAGCAGCACGACAGCTAAAGTTCCTGGTGGTAGGCATCGACTATTTCACAAAATGGGTAGAAGCCGAAGCTTTGGCCACAATTACGGAGAAAAACGTACGAAGCTTTGTTTGGAGATGCATCATATGCAGGTTTGGCATTCCTAGAGTCTTCGTCTCGGACAACGGACGGCAATTCGACAACGACTCCTTTCGAGATTTCTGCTCGCAACTAGGAATAAAGAACCACTATTCCTCCCCCGCCCACCCTCAAGCTAATGGCCAAGTCGAAGTTACGAACCGATCCTTGCTCAAAATTATCAAGACTCGGCTCGAGGGGGCAAAGGGTATATGGCCCGATGAATTGCCAAGCGTGTTATGGGCTTACAGGACGACAGCAAGAACACCCACAGGAGAAACACCATTCCGGCTGACGTACGGAGGCGAAGCAGTCATTCCAGCAGAAGTTGGGCTCGCAAGCTACAGGGTGCACAACCACGACGGGAACAAAAATGACGAAGCTATGCGACTACAGTTGGACCTGATAGATGAAATCAGGGCAATAGCAGAACAAAGGCTCGCTCGGTACCAGGACCGTATGGCTAAACATTACAACTCCCGGGTTCGACACAGGGACTTCCAGGTTGGAGACCTTGTTCTTAGAAAGGTCATGGGAGCCGCTAGGGACCCTACCCAAGGGAAACTCGGCCCCAATTGGGAAGGACCCTACAGAGTCACGTCATGGCAAAGGAAAGGCACGTACCATCTAGAGACGTTGGAAGGAAGGAAACTGCCGCACCCATGGAACACCGAGCACTTACGAAAATACTACCAGTAGGAGCGACGGCACGAAGTTGAACTTTTTCTTATTTTATTTTACATTCCGGCAAGACTTTAGTCTCACTCCTCAGAACTATCATTTACTTTAATTTTTTGCAATAATTCTTCTTTTTAGCCCAAGGGGCAGGATTTACTTTTAATTACTTTTTGAATGCATGGTAATAAGAGGAGTTTTTTCAGAAATTACTAGTGTATTTTTTCTACGATCTAGTAAGTCCGCAACCAAAACCACTAAATCCATAACATATGGACCAAAAAAAATGTCAAAGACATCAAGGCTAAGGCCGACGGTCCGGGAAATCTTAAAAGCCGACGGGCCATGAAAGATGTCAAATACATCAAGGCTTAAAAGGCTGACGGGCCAAAAAGATGTCAAAGACATCAAGGCTAAGGCCGACGGTCCGGGAAATCTTAAAAGCCGACGGGCTATGAAAGATGTCAAATACATCAAGGCTTAAAAGGCTGATGGACCAAGAAAGATGTCAAAGACATCAAGGCTAAGGCCGAAGGTCCGGGAAATTTAAAGGCCGACGGGCCATGAAAGATGTCAAATACATCAAGGCTTAAAAGGCTGACGGACCAAGAAAGATGTCAAAGACATCAAGGCTAAGGCTGACGGGCCATGAAAGATGTTAAAATACATCAAGGCTTAAAAAGCTGACGAGCCAAAAAGGTGTCAAAAACATCAAAGGTAAGGCCGACGGTCCAAAAAATCTCTAAAAAGCCGACGGTCTAAAAGATGAAACAATCATCATAGGGACAAGGTCCTAAAAAAAAAGGGGGGATGTTAAAAACATCAAGTCCTAAGAAACTGACGAGCTAAAATGATGTTAAAAACATCGAAGCTAGAAGCTAAAAAGGCTGACGACCATTAGATGAAGCAATCATCGTATGGACGTAGCCCTCAAACCAAGACATACAATAATGAGTCATCAAAATGACGGATTTAAGAGATTGACGACCTTAAAACAGTAGCAAGGGCTGTAGACCAACGGTCATCAAGCCGACGGAGCTTAAGGCCTAGGCATGACATTCATGCCAACGGGGGCTTCCAACAGTGCAAAATAGCTGACGTAATCCAAGTAGACGAGAATAATTACCAAAATTTTGTCTAAGGCCACCATCAACAAAGGGATATAAAAGTTACGGAAATTAAACACAACTATACACAAACAAAAGCCCAAGGGAAACAAAGAGAACACTTAAAGATTGTTTGAAAATTACAACTACAACTGTTTTATACATAGCCAAAATACAAAATAAGAGCTAAGGGGCAGGAACATCAGCATTCTTGCCGTCAGCATCCACAATCACAGCAGGAGAATCAGAAGCAGCAGGATTAGCAGCAGGCTGGGCCAGGACCACGCTGTCGTCGCGCCTCGGAGTAGACTGACGGAGGCTGTCGTCTCCATCACCCATGGTGATCCCGGATAAATCCAACTCCGGGTAGGCCGACGCGACTTGCTGAAGGCAGTCTTCAAACCCGGTGCCATAATATTCGCCACACGAGTCAAAGAAAGCCTGCGACGCTTTGAAATCTCTGATCGCGTCAGCCCCCGCCGTCTGCAGCTTTTCGCCCAGCGCCGTCACCTCTTCCTGGAGTTTATCACTCCGACTACTGCTCTCCGTCAGCTTCTCCTTAACTTCTTGCAGCTCCGTGTTGAGGGTACGGACGGCATCCTTGTACTGAGCTTGCTGGTTCATCAGGCTTTTATTGTGACTGCGGACTCGAGTGACGACCCCCTCCTTCGCCACACAACGATCTTGAAGGGCCTTGACACGAACCAAGGCCTAAGAAAACACATCCGTCAGTTGAAAAGTATACCAAAGCAAAGCAAAGCTTCCCCAAACAAAATTTTAGTAAACATACCCTGGTAAGGTCAAAAAGGGCTGACGCCCCTAGTTCCTCCGTCCCCACCTGGTCACAAGGTTCAATATCCGTCGGTTTAATCAGGGACCCAACCTCCCCGACGGCATAATCCTTGTGAGTCAGGAGACGGCAGGGGCCCTCGCTGACGGGACCGGCAGAAGTCATCACCCCCTTGCCCGCACCATGACTAGGCTTGGGAAGGGACTTCTCCTTCAGTGGTTCGTCCCTTGGAGTGACGGCAGCTTTCTTTAAGGGACGGCTGTCATCACCGTCAGGCTTCCTCTTCGTCACCTTAGCGACGACCTTTGGAGTTGACGAGGCCTCCCCTGCTGCCTACTTATTCTTTCTCTCCTCCTTCTGACGGGCTGCGGCGGCCCTTATCCTTTGCTTCGCAGAGTCCATTTCTACAACACAAAGAACACCATTAAGGTAGGTAACGGAATAATAAAAAACTGACGGGATAAATTAAAGCCTACTCACGACGGCGTGCAAATTCTTCCAACTTTCGAGCTTCCGCTGACGGATCTGGACCCCCACAGTATAAGTGAAGGGTGTCGAGGGTGATCAAATCCCTACACTTACGTTCCTCCAAAGGAATTTCCAGAATCCGTTGGATAAACTCCTCCTGCTCGTCAGTTATGTGAGGACGGGTATAAGCTGAAAGAAATAAAAAGTATTGTTAGCATCGCCTCAGAAAACACACGAGCCTCATAGCTGACGGGATTAACCTGAATCCCTGACGAAGGCCCAGGTATTGTCAAAGTAACCACGGGGCATCGTCGCCCACTCCTCCTGACGGCAAACCCAATCCGTCCCCTCAACAAAAAAATACCGACTCTTCCAGTTCCTGTTTGAGTCTGGCACATCCGACACTAGCCTTAGCCCTTTCTCCCTGGCATTAAAATGATACGTCCCCTTAGACGAGGCGATGTGGTGAGGCCTATAACAATGAAAGAATTCTTCTAAAGTGAGCTGACGGTGTCCTCCGATAAGACTGCCCCAAAGGATTTCAGATCCTATAAAAGTCCTCCAGGCGTTTGGGGCGATCTGGGTGACGGATATTCCAAGGAAGTCAGCAAGCTGACGGTGTAGAGCCGTCAACGGTAATCTCAGACCGGCAGCAAACATGGCGTCATACATGCCAACGTCAGCTGTCCTCCCGGAATAACACCTCTCATTCTCTGTAGGGAGACGGAGGGGAATGTGGTCTGGAATTTGATAACGAACCCGTAACTCCCTAAAAACTTTGTCACTCATCCCAGGCGAAAATTTGTTGACGGCCCAATCCTCAGGAAGAATGAAGGGACGATTATCTCCGGGACCCTCTGAGGTCCCTTCACTGGATCTCTCATCCCCGTCACTGTCCTCTCCGTCAACATCCACTCCATCCTCGCCATTTCCATCCCCTCTTCCCTCATCCTCATCTCCCTCAGCAAAACTCTCATCGTCGTCAGGAGATTGGGCTGACGACCCTCTCTCTGACGGAAGGGAGAAGTTTGACTCATCTCCAGAGCCAAAGGTTTCGTCGTAGCCCGCTCCTTCGCGGACTGACGACTCCTCACAAGACGCGTTACTCGACATCTGACTACCTACAAGTGACGGGCTTAAGCTAAGTACCTAGGCTGACGACCATACTAATGAGGCAAAATAACAAAGGGAAAAGAAGAAGGAAGGAAAGAAAAAATGAAAACTTACCGGTATGAAGGCTTTCTGGACGACTCTAAAAGACAGCGCCAAATAAACCGACGGAAGTAAAGCTGACGAAAGGGGGGCGACGGTCTTTCTCTCCACAAGATCAGCAAGAATGAAATAGTGAAAAATGAGGGGAGGTGCTGTTTATATATAAAAAAAATGGCGCGAAAGACGAAGCGACGTCTCGTCGAATGCAAAGCCAATAGGAGCAAGCCACCTGTCCAAGGCATTAAATGCACAAAATCCACGCGAACGATATCCCAGTAAAACAAACTCCACAACCCGTCAGTACAAAGTCTGACGGAGGTATGGAGTAGGGGGCAAGTGATGAGGATAAAACTAGTTAGATAAGGGTGACGGGCAAGCTTGACAAAGCTGACGAGAGGGAACTGTACCGTCAGCATGTCTTCAAGACTGACGGGGGAGTAAAGGAAGAGCACACATGTAACCGGGCATCCTGAAGCTGACGGAAGTAAAATTAGACTGACAGGAGTAATTAGGCAGACGGGAGTAAAACTTGGGCAGACGGGGTTATCCTAAACTGACGGCGTGGGTCTACAAGTTGATTGACCTGCCCGTTTACGTATATAAGTAAAATAACTTGCTCTCCGCGTTTCAAGGAACCTAAAGACTCCTATATGGAAAGAATCCCGTAAAATACGCCCAAGAAGACTCCTATAAGGAAAAGACTTCTACTCCAAGGAAGAGAGGTCAACCATCTACTACTATAAAAACCCAAGCACCCTCACAAAACAAGGTACGCATAATTTACCCTCTCTAGCACTCTAGAGCAGTGAGAATAGTTCTAACTTGACCTTCGGAGGGTGTTTGGCCGGTACCACACCGGTACTCTCTGCTAGGTTCTTCCTTTTCGTTGTGCAGGTGCCGTTTGATCGTACGAGGAACGTGTGACTCACTGGTGATACTATTCTCGGCTTCATCATTTATCAAACAAGAGATGCAAAGGAGGTTAATTTGAAGGATAAGAAGGGCTTGTCAGAGTTGAAGTTGAAATGGGGAAGCGGTCATGAGAACTATGATTCAGGACAAGAAAGAGAAGTGCTTGAGCAGTTGTGTCCTCATACGAACTTGAAATCTCTCTCCATCATATCTTATTACGGTGCAGAATATCCAAGTTGGTTAGGAGCATGTTCATTCTCTAATATGGTGTCCCTAAAGCTTGACGATTGTAGATACTGTTCCTCCTTGCCTCCACTTGGGCAGCTACTTGCCCTTAAGGAACTCTCAATTGAAGGTTTGGGCAGAGTATCATGTGTGGATAGTGAGTTCTACGGGGATGGCTGTTGGGCAACTAATAAGCCATTCAAATCCCTAGAAAAATTAACATTTAAATGGATGCCAGAGTGGAAGGAATGGTTTATATTTGAAGGCGGAGTTTTCCCAACCCTCCGAGAGCTTCGCATTATCGGATGTCCCAAGCTTACGGGAAATCTGCCCAGTTTACTTCCTTCTTTAAGTGTAATTGAAATTAGATATTGTCCCCAGCTTGTTGCTTCACTTCCTAGTCCTTCGGCTCTTCATGAATTGGCCTTGATGAATTGTCCAGAACTGGAATCATTTCCTGAAGGGGGTTTGCCCTCCAATTTACAAATGCTTGAAATTGTGTCGCGCGAGAAACTCTTTCTCAGACGCATGGAGTGGGGTTTACAGAGTCTTCACTCTCTCAGAGAAATTATAATTCGGTATTACGGCAGAGAAGTGGGTTCCTTTCCGGAGGAGGCGTTGTTGCCCACTTCTCTTATCCGCCTCGACATTTCATTTCCACATCTGACATCACTCAATGGCAAGGGATTTCAACACCTTACCTTGCTTAAACAGTTGGAGATTTTGAACTGCGATAACCTCCAGCGCTTACCAGAAGAGGGCTTTCCCGCCTCCCTTTCTATTCTAGATATTTATAAGTGCCCTTTACTAAAAAAGCGGTATCGGAGAAAGAATGGAAAAGAATGGCGCAAAATTTCTCATGTCCCCATCATAAGGATTGACCGTGTAGTCATCACATAAGGTATTTGTTTCTGCACTAATTTGTACTTTCTTCTGTTTAATTCTGAATTATTAATATGCTTTTTAAAGCTAGAGATGCTCTGTAGGTTTGTTTAATTGATTTGTGTTTGTTGGTAATAAACTTTGGGCTTGCAATCATAAATGATTTTTAAATCTTTATCAATTCTTCTGTAGGTTTTCAGACACAAAATGTGTGAATGTTGAGGCCTCAGACAATAGTATACAAAACCAAGTAAGCCTCCTGCAATCAAAACTTCCAGATTGCTAAATTACATCCGATGAGCTGCAATGACATTTCTGTTTGTGAAATGCAGAATGATGCCTCATAGGTCCAATTTCAGCTTTTCGATTTGACTGAAAGCATAGCTTTTATGAATTTATAGATATCAATTGTGACCCACGCCCCTGTTTTATAGTCAGGTAATGTGTTGTAGTGTTTCACTCTACCCATTTTAGTTTGATTACATTTATATTTGTTTGTACGTTTATCTTTTTGATAAATATATCTGAAAAAATTTTCACTTAATAAAGGACTGGATGAGGAATGGTGCGACAATCACTTTCTGCCTTGAGCTCAAGTACATGTTATCTAGAGAGATGGGCTGCGACACTGAGGATTGATGAATAGTCTCCTTTGTTGAAGGAACAGTGCTGCGATGAGAAGAGGGGAAAAGAATGGAGCAAGATTGCTCACTTCACCATCATATTAATCGATGATGATCATATGAAACTGAAAGTGTAGACAAAGTCCTCATCACTTGTTTTCTTCATTCACATGCAGCAACATAATATTACAGTTTGGTAAGTACTTGTTGTACAGAAACTGGCAAATTGTCATATTGATTTGGCACCATAACTGAAATGTGCTTCAAGAAGCAGTAAAAACATGTTTTTTGAGAGAGAATTTCTCTCTCCCAATAATCTGTTCATTTATGAAATAACTAGAAGATTATTGTGTATTAGGAAAAAAAATTCTATTTTCTTGGTTTTAGTTATTTAGTTATGCATTTATGCCTTTTATTTTTGGTCAGGCCAATATTTTTTCTCAACTCATTTCTTCCCCTGCATTTCTTATAGATTCACTAGAATGTTCCCCCTGGAATGGCCAATTTTTTGCTTTTGTTATTAATACTGAAGTCAACTAAACCTTAATTCCAAACAAAAATTCATGTATCACAATATAACCCAAAAAAAATAAATAATTCAGCTTTCATCTTCCCTATTCATTGGAAAAGTTATGGAATGATGTAACATGGGACAGCTAGATACTAAATAAGTGATTTCATTTATTAGTTTATTATTTATTTGAAATAATTTTTTAGTGAATGATAGAACCATGATTGTTATTTATTCTCTTTTTCTTTTGCAGAAATAGCAATTTATTGACCAGTCCTAGGAAGAGGCATTAATTTGGTCCATTGCAGAATAAGCTTGTTCATTATTTAGACAATTATTTAACTTGGCACCTTGGGAATTTCAAACGATTAATAGTATGTTTTGACTTTGTTTTTTGGTTACTACTGAATTAAGCATTTGCTTGACTATCGATAATCCTTGTTTTTTTGTGAATGTTATGGATTTATCAGCTGACTACCAGCAATTGCTGTTTGACTTTTATAATGTTCATGAGATTAGCATGAGGAGGTAGGGATGGCTATATTTCTAGGAGCGAACTCCAGTTGAATCTTAAGTTCATGGATACAAGTTATGCCTTGGAATGAAAGACAGTTCTGAATCTGCTTTGATTTTTGTTATTCTCTTTATTTTCTTTCTTAATTTATTTCCAGGGGGTGCTGCACTATTCTACATGTTTTCAAACAACAATATGCTGTCAATAGTCGTATGAGATTTCAGTTTGTGATTTTGAAAATTATTACCTTGCTTTAAATTCCAGGGAGCCTGCAGCCAGCCTACCCAACCTCCCTCTGCACGGACCACACCCAATACTTCCTGTAAGTATTTAACCTCATCTTCCCCTCAATATTTCAGCAAGCAGCTGCACCACCTCATCCTTCTTTCGATATTTCTAATTTTCTACAGAGAATTTTCCTAAGCTTTTGTACTTGCTGAAGCTGCAGGTTGGCCTTGAGGGCCTGTGTTTACTTTTTCCCGGACAAGACTCCCAAGAGCAATGGCAAGAATGACCACAGGTGGTCCTCATTTTTAGCACTGAAATTTGATCAAAAGAACATGTCCTCCAAGCTAATCAAGTATGAATCATGATCTTGAAATGTCTACAACTCGATTATTTTCTATGTGAATATCAAGGGACTTTTCTGCAATTATACTGTTGTTCCTATTGCACACAGGTGTTGATTTCCATTTAAATTTTGTAGGACTTGTTGTTTGCTTGGTGAGAGAAGTAAGGTTAGGAAATTCAAGAGAAAAGGTATTGTTAAAGGAGTACTAACAGTGGCAGCACTCCAAACTAACCAGGTACTCCATCTATCCCTACATCACTGCACTTCCAAGTTTCATACCCTTTTTTTTTTTTTTTTTTTTTTTTCCAGATTTAATTAAATAGTCAAGGACAGGTAGGAGTATGACAAAAAACTCTTGACTACATGTTAAAACTTTATAGCAGGATTGCTCTAATCCAGTTCTTGAAAATTTTTTCTTTTTGGGGTGGGGTGGGGGGGGGGGGGGGGGGGGGGGGGGTGCTATGTTGGAAAGGATGGGAGTTGTTATGAACCACAGGGTTGTGCATTTATAATATCTTTGGTAGATCTTGATAAAAATTCTCTCAACAACTTTGGGGCTTTTGACCATGATCTTCATAATTACCATAATTCATTGCTAATTATCATTGATCACAATAATGTGAAAATTAAGAAACTTTTGAGAATGTTGCTTATGTAGGGCTTGTTGCCATGTCTGTTTAATATAGTTTTCTTTTTGCCACTAAATGTAATAGAGATAAATTACCTGATACTCTAAATGTAATAGAGATACAAATCTATCTGGGAGGTCCATGACCAAAATATACATATTTTTCCATTTTGTGTTGAATATTACACAGATCTACTTGTTTGTATTCTCATTATTTTCTCCTAAGGCCACTGACCTCAGCATTTATTTTTGATGCCCTGCAGAACTGTGGCCAAACTCTGATCCAAGTTTCCTTAACAATTTTGTAGCTTTTGACAATGATCTTATTGTTAGTTACTCCAACTCACTTCTTTTTTTTCTTTTTTTCTTTTTTTCAACAATGAGATTCATAAAACCAATCTCCAATAAGGGAACTTTAGCCAAAGTAGCTTAAAATTTCAGCCTCTATATTGGAAAACAAACATATATATTGATTCACAGCATATAAAACATTAACAAAAACTTCTATGGAAGACATTTGCTCTGCTAGCTAAGTTAGTAATGTCAGTCTCTTATTATCTTAAAACATCTAGATTTGATCTCAACAGGACTCATTACTCCATTGCCACCTAAGGCTCCACCAAGTCCATTACTGACGTGGTATAATCCGAATGCTAGATGCAAATACCATATTCAAGGAAGGGGACATTGGACTTATTGTTGCTATTACCTTAAATATAAGATTCTATACCTCATCGACCAGGACCTCTGGAGTCCGTATGCTAGTCTCATCAGTTGTCTGGAAAGAGGGGATGCATATAGTTGCTGCAAGACCACTCACACAGTACCAAAGACTATGACATGGTCGATATTGAGAGCTATGGCCAGTTAACCCTATCTCCAATACCTTCTGCCATTCACAAAACTGTAGGCTTGCTACATCAAACGAATGTTATAGTCAGGTATATATTCTACACAATCCGGTAGAGTATGCTTTGATTTAACAATTGCTCCACATTTCTTTAATTCTTGGATTCTTCTCATTTGTGGATGCTTAGACTGGTTTTGCAGACCCACTACATGCAAGGAGTATAATGCTGTTACACAACCAAGTTGTTTATCAAATACAGAATTTCATTTTACAGCCCGGTACATGCCAAAAAGAAATGGATCAGCATCAGTTCTCTTTTTTACTGGTACTCGTTAAACATATTCCTAACCATCACCTATCATTTTAATTCTCTGTACACCACATTTTCAAGGCCAAGATCAAAATCCATTCTGAATGGATTATGGAACTAAATGGCATTAGCTCATATACTTTAAACCATTGAGCTGATTGTCATTATAATAGAAATAGAGAAGAATTGTACATCCTTTGTTCCTAGAAAAATTTACTAGCCATTTTAGGAACTAGTAAGTTACCCGTGCGATGCACGGATAATTTTGTAATATTTTATGTAAGATGGTTTTGGATAATATTGTGTATATATATTATAAAGAAAAAGTAAATTAAATTAGAGTAAAGAAACTGTGGGGCCAGAGAACTTGTGACCCTGGCTCACTTTACGTTAGGGCCCAAGGCCCGAGCCGAGGAGGGACATTGCCGAGGACATACAGTGAAAGTCCAAATGGCCTAGAGATATAGCCGAGGACGATTCTGTCATCGGCATCCCAAAGCGCTCCTGAAAGAAAGGGCAAGTACGGTATAGGAACAGTTTAAAGAAAAACTGAACACCTTCGCATTGATGGAGAAAGGACCCCTGAACAATATGGCGACAAAGGACAAAGGAAAGGCTACCATTACTGCAATTAAATACTCTGTGCCTGACAGAGCAATACTTTTCAGTTTTTACAACCACCCCCAACTATTTTGGGTATGGACTGATAGGACAAGTATCAGCCCTAGAAAGCTGAACCTACACGTGGACGTTGGAGGGAGGATAAAGGCTAGTATAAAAAGAGAAGTAAGCAATCCAGAAAGGAGGTTGGGAAAAAAGGCCAAGAACCAGAGCCTCTCAGGCCGTGCCGAGGAGAAAGACTTCTTAGGCAAACATGGCTCACCTTTGTGCGTCCACCATGAGCATCATGACTAACCACTGTCTGGTGACCAAGGCCTAGTCTTTTAGCCCACTCTCTACAAATTTATTGTTTGGGCTTTTAACGTACGAATCCAATATCAGTTTGGGATCGTTACAAATTGAGTCCTTACAGAAACATATACATTTTAAGGTATTAAAAATTAGTTTAGCTTCATTGCATATTTGGGTAGCAGTAAAAAAAAACTTAATGAAAGAGGTAAAAAAAAAAATGCTAAATGCAAAATTAAATCGTTACTTGGCAAGATCTCATGCACACCCGCATGAGATCTCTGCTTTATATATATATATATATATATATATATGTATTGATGATTATTCCTTTGTAACTTCTAATCACTAATCAGCATGAGTCTAAAAAAACTTTGTGATAGGGCTTTATCGTATGTACAAAATAAGCATAGATTTTTTTTATCTTTATTTAAATAAATAAAAAAAGGATATTGTTATTGTGTTCATCCTTTTAAGAATTTAAGCACAGATTAAATTTTCATTATTTTTGACAATTTTTCTTTGATTCCTTTATAATTTATATATTGTATTGGTTTAAATGAATTTTTTCTCAAGCTTTCAAATGATGAACTTTAGATAAGATGTTCAACTTTTATACGCGAAGCATTGATTGTAAATCTTGTACATGGAACAAATCAAGATAAGAAATTAAGAATATAGTCCATTTTGGTTGGCTTGATTTGTTTAGACATCAATTTTCTCTCTTGCCAAAAGTCCGACTTTTAGGCGGAAGTTTCCTTGATTATTACTTGTATACAAAACTCCAAGATCATTAAATTGGAATAGGTCCCTTATTGACCTAACCAATTGGAATAGGATGAAATTTCTTCCCGTCCACACTAAACGTTGTGTACACTCCAAATTTTTTCTGCATCTCATAATGATACGTTGTGGAAAGGTGTCATCCAAGTCCAACATGATTGAGAGTTGTAGTTGAGACTGTGGCCCAGAAGCTTTACTATTCAATACTTTGCGAGAAAAATTAAACCCTCATTTGATGTAATAGGAGACTATGGAATTTGACACTGTATACACTGGGGTTTGTTCTTGATGTTGTGAAATTGCTGTAGGTACTAAAAACTATAGGTTGATTAATTGGCAAGTCATGTTCTTTAAGCGTGAAAAGTCTACGATGGAAAATTTTTATGTTCCTACAATAAATGTTTTGGAGAGAAAATTGTTAGCCTTCTTATCCCATTGGGACCCCCTATTTATACAAAGGAAAACGGGTCCAATATTCCTGAGTGTGACTTAGTTACATGGAATTTTTGTGCAATTGTGCCTACATTTCTTTTAAAAATTTAATTATAATATTAAACTCTAATTTGGTGATTTTTATATGATTTTTGTGGTTTGATTTGGATTTAGTAAAGACATATTAGCCAAAAGAAACGAAGGTAGAGCTATTAAAGAAATCTATACTTTCAGATTAGTAATTACCGATGGCCAATGCTGCATTGTCATTTGTGGTTGTGGAATGAATAAGCGGTATGTTGTTTGGGCGACTAATTGAGGCAAAGCAATTAACCATGTTAAAAGGGATTAACAACTTTTTCTTTCTCTACCATTTGTGGTATGTATATGCCTTTTTCACATATGCTCAAGTGAAGTACCGATTAGGATTTCCCTTAATTATGATAAACATATTAATTTTTTTTTTTAAAGGAAGTTCTATATTTATTGAATGAGATATATATGTCGAGGGCCATGTAACTAAATTGACACCTCCCCATACACAAAGTGTCTAGGGTTTAAGGGAGAAAATGTTCAAATTGTGGGAGTTAGGGAGAAAAGGTTCAAGTTGTGGGGTTAGCATAGATACTATAATTATTTCTAAATTAAAAAAAAAAAAAAAAGATATATATTGTTTTCCTTGAGCTAAAGTAGTTGCAATGGATGTGTGGAGTGTATGGTTTTTTTTTTTTTTTTTTTTTTTTTGTTCTTAAGTATTTTGGGTTGTTTCAAATGAGTAATGGCTCCTCTTAGGCTCCTAAAATTTTTGGTTTGTTGATTTTGCTATCTATAACTTGATTCTTCTTTACCTAATAAATTTTGGAATTTTTTGTAAGTATATTTTTTCTTCAAGAAAATGAATAGAAATCTACCTTCATGTTCATGCTCATGTTAATGTTCATATTTGTAAACCTAAATCATATTTAAGCCCCTAATTTTAAAAAGAAAAAGGAAAAAAAAAAAAAACCCCCGTAGGGGTTTCGGTGTCTTGATGGTAGTGGGTGGCTTGTATAACAAAGGCGGTGACCCCTTAGATTCCTCTTTCTCTCTCTTTCAATGTTTTATTAGTCTTAGGTTTTTTATTTTGGTAATATATAGTGAAACATTACGTTTTATATAATAATCCACAACATTTTTGTGTCTCTCTATCTTTCTTCAAGACCTTATTTGGTTAGTTATTATTATTAGTCCTTAATTATTATTTTTTTGCTTTTTTAAAAATATTAAAATGGTGGGTGTGCTAAAAGACATGAAGAATAGAGAAAGGTGTGGTGTAAGTTTAGTAAATTAATGAGACATTAATAAGCTAACAATAAAATAAGTTAATATGAACTTTTGGATAACAGTAAAAACACTTAATGAAAGAGGTAAAAAAAAAAAAAATGCACAATGCAAAATTAGAGTGACACTTGGCAGGACCTCATGCACTCCTGCATATGGTCTTTGCTTTTATATATATAATATATATATATATATATATTGATTTCAATGATGTGACAGTTTTTTATAAATGTTTTTATTTTTTATTTTTGTTAATTTTGGAATAATGTAGCAAAAAGAATTAATATAGCATTTTGAATTGTTTATTTTTTTTTCTTCCATACCATTTATGATTTGAAGGTGCATCAAAAATCTTAGCAACTATGTAATTTTCAAAACCATCATTTAGATTGAATTCATTCAAATGAAGTAGAGAAATCCATTTTTTTCCTAATTTTTTTTTTTTCAAATCACATGGGATTCCTTCTCCAATATCAATATTTTTACAATAATTTAAATAAGTTGTACCTCAGTTTATTTTTCAGCAAGATCTCTTGTAGATTTGTTTAGGATTTTCTCAGCATCTTGATCAAATATCACAAAATTTGTTTTGTTAGTTGCATAAAAAACTTCAATTTGAAAACTGTATCTAAAGTGGTTTGCAATTGTATATATATAGTTGTTATAGTGAGATAAATATATTATAAATATTTGAAGAGTATGTAGTTAATGTGAGTGCCTCTAACTTTGGGATAGAAAGATTTATTTTTGTTTCACATTTTGCACACCAAAATGATCCTGCTTGTGGTTTGACATTCCTTTCACAAAGTATGCACAAAATGTAATACCAACCCATTGTTGTATCAATATTACTTATTATTGCAATACCCTAGCAGTTCACATCTTGCAATGAACTTTGAAATTAATATGTATTATCTTTTTAATGTAAATAATATGATGTATTATTATTTTTTTACGTAAATGATAAGTATAATTTGAAATTATTAACAAACCTATTTCGTAGGATCTCATTTAATACATTTTATCTTTACTATTTTCTTCGTATTCTTTAAAGATAAATCCTCCTATGAAAATTGTTTTGCATGTATTTTTGGTATTTCTTGTATGGGATCATGTTTTTTACCATTCCTATCATTGAAAGTTTTAAAAGAAAATATTAAGTTAATGGCATTTTGTGAGATAGTATATGCTATTTGTGGGGCCAGAGAATTTGTGGTCCCGGCCCACTTTCCATTAGGGCCCAAGGCCCGCGTCGAGGAGAGTAGTTGCCGAGGACAAGTATCAAAAGTCCAAATGGCCTAGAGAGACAGCCAAGGATGACCCTGTCCTCGGCATCCCGAGGACTAAAAGGGAATAACAACATGTCATCAAAGGCAGCTTCCAAAGCGCTCCCAGAAGAAAAGGCGAGTGGAATGGGACTCGCACGGGATGCGGTGTGGGAATGGTTCAAGAAAAAGACGTCACCTCCACATTGAATGCGCTAACAAACATCCTAGCCACATTGATGGGAAAAGACCCCTGAACAGTGTGGCTTCGGTTATTGCAACTAACAAAAAGTGGGGGAAGGCGACTGATGGGACAGGCACTTGAGTAGTTATCTGCCTGATCGACAGATGGAAGGTCAGGATCAACTGAGAAGGGCTATATAATGTAAGGATTCATGCGCCAAAAAAGAGGAGACCCAGAAAGAAAAGAGAAATAATAAGAACATTAAACTCAATGGACAAGGTCCATGGACAAACTTAGTTCACCTCTATGCGTCCACTATGAATACCATGACTGATCACTGTCCGGTGACCAAGGCCTAGCCTTTCAGCCCATTCTCTACAAATTTTATTGTTTGGGCCTTTAACGTACGAACCCAATATCAATTATTATAAATTTTAGAAATATGCACTTGTCAATTATTTCAGCAACCTCAGGGATCTCAAGATTTATAAATATTTTTGTTGCACTAGTCGATGACAGAGAATTTGTCTGCATAAATTGCATAGAACATTATTAATAGACAAAAGCATATTGAATTGAAATTGGGGGAAAATGAAGACATGATTTCATGAGAATAAGATTTTGTAGAATTATCTTCTATACGTGGGGAGGAAGAAGAGAGTTTGTAAGAGGGTAAGAGTTTTTGCTTTGATTTACACATTGGAAGGGTCAAACTTGGGTCATAATATGTAGGGTAAGAATTGGGCTTAAGTTTTTCATAAAGTTTGGTCTACTTTTAAAAGGTAGTCTATTTTATAGTGAATAACTTTTGGTCTAATTTTCAAGAACAACCCATATTTTATATAATAGTAAAAATAAGTTACTATGATCTATTGGGTAACAGTAAAAAAAACTTAATGAAGAAAGGTAAAAAAGCTAAATGTAATATTAGAGTACCACGTGGCAAGACCTCATGTACTCTCACATGAGGTCTCTGCTTTTATATATATATTGATATTGATATTATGCTCCATTGGATCTAATCCTCTCTTGTTGATTAAAATAATGTTTTTATTTAAAAATCCATCATCCAAGGTGTATTTTTAACAAGAAAAAACTGATGCATTCCATTTTGCACAATAGGGAAGGAAAATTGTATATTTCATATGCCTAGTTTTAAATCCAATTTTCATCACCAAATGCAACAAACTCGCTGTGATGGGCTTGCAAAGACTTTATTTGACATTTTGAAATTGGTGGCGGACGTGAAGATGAGAAGTCATCTCTTGGGAACATAGTGCTATTTTTTGGTTTTTCACTTCCACTCTAGATGGCCCAAATGACTCAGCACTCTTGATGTCGTTGCTGTCCTCACCAGCAGAAGCTTCCCAATTCCCTTTTGTACCTCAATAACTTTATATTGTCCTATGCCGATGCCATGGTGCCTGAAATAGAGAAAGATGGAAAATCTGGCTACTACCACAAAAATGCTCAAGTCCTGTTCCTTGAAGGATCAAAGTCAACCTTGAAACTCTCCCATATTAGTACTAGACTAATAGGTTTTCCCCCAACAAGAAGGTGTTTTGTGGTTGTCAGCTTTGTTTAATTAATTATGTTTCTTGGTATAAGATTTTGACTTCCAACCAATGATTATTTTTAAAATATTTGCAAACTCTTTCATAGGTTTTAGACATAAATTGTGGAACATATTTGCAGCTTCTAACAACAGTATAACAGGCAATTGCTCCACATGATCCAATTTACTCACCTAGTCCAAAAATATCCCTTGATGCTATCATGTATTCAACTTATTTCTAGTACTAATTAAGTTCCATATGTTATGGTATCTATATTGTGCTCATCTATGATGATTGGCAGTTGTCTTGTCAGTTAACTTCATAGGCTTCTTTTAGATTTTTATAAAGCATAGGAATGCCTAATGTTTCCTTCGAAATTAATACCAGTTCAAGATTTAAAATGCTAAGCGGTTTTAAGGCACAGCTATAGAGAAGTGCCAATTTGCTTAGTGAATTGAATTTCAATACTACATGTTTTAGAGCTCATAATGATCTCAAAGTACTTTATTTTACACAAATAGATACGACAATGTTGTATGAGTTATCCAATTTATGTTGCAAGTGAGAGATATTTGGGTCTTTATTCTTAAATATAAGAATGTTAAGTAGTCTTTTTGAAGAACTTCAATTCTTTTGTTGTAAGAATTCCAAACTATTTTAGTATTTTTTGCCCATCACAATCAAATTCGGCATAGAATAAAAGCCAACACAAAATAGTTGTAAATCACAACTGTAAGGACTCAATTTGTAACGATCCCAAACTCGTATTGGATTCGAACACTAAAGGCTCAAACAATAAATTTGTAGAGCGTGGATATAAAAGAACTAGATTCACTTCAAAAGAAAAACAATTAAATTTAACGTTTCTAGATGGATTAATACAAATATTACGATCAATTTATCCTTGAAGCAAGCTAAGTTCTTTATTACATAAGATTTTCTTCTAAGCATCACTTGTTTAGAAGTTCCAATCTTTCTTCTTAACGCATTCTTCCATGTTATATACTGCCCTCTTGGTGTCATCTTCACCACAAACGTGTAGGTTGGATTCGGGGGATCCCTTCCTGTCCCATCCAACACCTCTTGGAACCTCCAACCAGCAGCTGTAAGGCTGCTTCATCACTGTTCAGGCATCACCTCCACATTAATGCGGTCAGAGAGTTGGTTGAGAGGCAATTAATGCAGAGGCAGCAGTTGTTAAAGATATTTGTTTATCTTTTCTTTCTTACCCTTGGTCCCATGTCCTACCTTTAGTGGTAATGTAGTTTCGAAGTGTATTTGTAACAATATGGCGTTCAGGTCGTCTTCGGACACATGTTGCTGAGAAGGATTTTGTCCTCAGACGAATACTGGACCTATCTCATGTGATATCTACTCTTCTTTTCATTTGGTTCCCTTTATAACCTTATATGGGCCTCCTTGGATGGTTTAACGTCCTCAGATGGGCCACAGGCCCAGTTAACACGGTTTTAATATTTATTGATTAATCGGCCCCCACAATAGCTCCTCAAAATCTTTCTTTTCGACTCATCGGGAGAAAAGACTAATTTTGATGTCACAAGCCCATATCCTTTTATGTTTTGGGCATGCTCCTGACGCTTCAGCGTCTCGAGCGCAGTAGCATTAAATTTTATCAACGCCCCTGTCCCCCACATTCAACTGTAAGATGTAAATCGAACGGTGGGGGGTCTGTCTTGTTTTACGAGCGGGAACTTTCCCGCTCATAACATCTGCACGACTATAAAGGAATTTTTAAATCAATTCTCTTTCTTACCTTCAGCGATCACACAA
This sequence comes from Quercus lobata, assembly GCF_001633185.2. Lineage (NCBI taxonomy): Eukaryota > Viridiplantae > Streptophyta > Magnoliopsida > Fagales > Fagaceae > Quercus > Quercus lobata. The sequence continues at coordinate 3,566,475 of NC_044907.1, read as the reverse complement.
TTCTAGAGCTCGTACACTGAACTTATCTTTCTCCTTTTTCATCGTTTTCCTGGGCATCTACAAATACTAAAATCTTGTCTGAGGACCCTCTTTCAAACTTGTAAGTCTTCTTAAAACCTTTACAGCTTTCATCTTAAACTCGTTAATTTATCTACGAAACCCTTTAGGAAAATAGGGAAAGAGGGTAAGTTTCGATGTCTGGTTGAGTCCGAGGAAGGTATGAGAAGTTTCCGCTCTAAGTATAGGATCCCCTCAACAGTGGGTATGAGGTATGCAACCCAGGGGGAATGGGCCGGTGCTAGAAGAACAGGGGAAGTGGTTATTCCCATGATTGTCTTCATAGAAAGCGGGATGACCATCCCCATGGGTACTATTACTAGGAACTACCTTAGGTTCTTTAGGTTATCCCCAATTCAGTATGCCCCAAACATGTTTAAGGTCCTAGGAAGTATAGAAGCCTTGAATGAGAGAATGAAACTAAACCTGACCCATCATGACATGAATTGGGTGTACAACCTCCACCATTTGAAGGGATAGGGATATTATCTCAAGTCGAGGTATCCCGCGGTGAGGCTAATTCAGTACCTTCCCACTTCAAACAAGAACTTAAAGGAGGATTTCCTTATCTTTTCTGGGGAATGGCATGATGGTCTGCCATGCCCCATGGAGGAAGAAGAACCAGGTGGGAATGCAGACATGGATTCAAAACGTTCGATTTATACATACATATTTTCCCTTTTTTTTTTTTTTTGAGTCTCAGTATTCTTATTCCTAATGACGCTTCATTTCAATTCAATGATTTTGCAGATAGACGTTCTACCAAGCCCAGACTTAGTTTAGTCAACAAAGTAGGTTTGGATAGGGTATTGAAAGCCGAGATATACGTGAACGAAACTGATGGCCAACTCCGGGCAGCCTATTTAATCCTCGAATACGCCCCCCTCTCGTTTGCTTTCCAAGCGCCAAAGATTCGTCGTTCCAGAAGGTGTTCCACTTCCTAAGGACACCTCCCACACTAAGCCCCTTTTTGTTGCCGCTATCTCAACAGGAGCCTCTTCATCCCAGCCTGCCCTTAAGGAAGAGGAAGTAGAAGAGAAAGAGGAAGAAGAGGAAGAAAAAGAAGAAAGTCCAGAAGAAGTTGTAGAACTCTCAAACTCCTCGGATGATTTTGGGATTTTTAATCAAACTATACACTCTGAGGAAGCTCTTGACGAGATGGGAGTACAAAGGAAACCCCAGAAAAGTCTAATGGAGCCGATAGAGAATTAGCTGAGGAAGAGTGCACCGGGAATATCAACGCAATCCCAGATTCCTCCTTTTCCCTCTAGGTCTCCTCCTCTTGCTCCTCATCAATCTTCTCATCAACCTCCCCAGCCGATCAGAGCTGATGCTGCCAAACTGAAAAGGCGTAGGGAGCAGAAAGGGAAAGATGTAGTAGATACAGGAAAGTCCCGTCCGACTCACGAAGAAGATGCCCAACAAGCCGCAAAGCAACAGAAGATTAGCCATACTCTTCAGCGAGGCCAGGAGAGGTTTGACACTCAACCTCCTAAGCCACAAGTCTGGCTGCCAACACCCATGCACTGTGGGGAGCCCTTACGAGATCATGCATCTATTAGGGACTTCAACAGTGGCATTGGGTGCCACATAGCCTCAGCTATAGAGGAGGCTTTGTTACTCCCAAAGGACATGGCCGAAATAAAAAATGCAAGGAAGAATGACCTCATCCTTAACAATAAAAGATATCTGGGAATGGTATAGTGCTAACTCTCTTCTTTTTCCTTTTGCAATCATTACTCACTGATGTGTACTCTTTACTGACTATAGTATTAATTTCTTCCTTTTAGGTTATCCAAAACACTTTTAGACTGGATGAGATGCTCAATAACTACTACAATCAGTTAGAAGATGAAAGGAAAAGACGGGCATCGGCTGTATAAACCTTAACAATATCCGAGCAAGACTTGGCGAAGACGAAGAAGAAATTAATTACTGAGGAGCAAGCTTGCAAAAGTGCTGACTCGGCCTTGGAAGGCTTCCAAAAGCAAGCCGAGGACCAAAGAAAGTGCTTGCACGAAGCAAATGAAGAATTGAAGGCTGCCCAGGAGCAAGTGGCAGTCCTTAAAAAGCACTTGGAGGAAACCCAAAAATTAAGGGAGCAAGCTGAAAAATCCAAAGAGGAAGCCGAAAGGGCAAAGGCTGAAGCCGAACAAGCAACGAACGAGGTCGAACAGAAAGGTTACGACCTCGGGGTGGCTGAGACAGAGGAGACCCTAAGGGCAGAGGTGCCAATGGTGTGCCGCATTTATAGCGCCCAAACTTGGAATGAAGCCCTTAACCGAGCTGGGGTGGAGGCTTCATCCAAGTTAAGGAAGGCAGAGAATGTGTTCTATCCTACAGCAATCCGCGCCTCGGATCCTCCATCCAGTCAAGCCGAAGACACTCCCTCAACCACTAATCCTAATCAGGAGGGTTTGCCTCAAAATCTTCCTCCCCCAGGCCAACTAGAACCAGCTAAAGAGACTAATGCCCCTCCAGAAGTCTCCTTGGACAAGACTGTAGCAGCTTCTAAGGCAGAGGTAGCCTCTCAAGGCTTTCAATAGGACTTGGCTTCCATAGTCATGCCAACTGGGGGAGCTACTAAGGACAAAAAGGGAGTCATTACCTCTAAGGCAGATAAATCAGCCAACCAAGCTCCCAAGCTCTAAATTAAGTTGAAAAAATAGGACTTATTTTACAATTTGATTTAAGACTTTTGTAAGGATTTTATGTCTATTTGCTTATTGTTGTTGCCATTTTATCTTATTTTTGTACTTGTTTGCTCTGTTATCTTAGCTTGAATGGATTCATCTTGACTGTCTTTTGTTTGCAAGAGAAAAAATAACTTATACACATTAATAGTTGGAGGTTAAAATGGGTGATAAACATTAATTCTATGAGATCTTAGGGAGACATTTTGGGTACATATGCATTCCTTCTAATAAATTAAAACTTAAGGGAATGTTCAAAAGTTGGATAAAGTTGGATCTAAAGTACTTTAGTTATACATTAGATGATGTTCATAGGCTTATTGGGGTTTATATCTTCAATAGATAATTAAAAACCCTGTGATCTTAGGATGATATTTGAGAATTTGTTATTTTGGAATGCATAAGCCCAAGTGGCACTAGCATTTTAGTAGCGTGAGGCTGTATTAGTTTCTATGGAACCCACTTAGTGACCCAATAGATTTCACACGGTATAAATTTCCACTAAGTTTGTGGTCTAAGGACTTGACATAACTTAGTTTCTATTTAATACTTCAATAGATGTCATAGGGTATTAATTTCCACTAAGCTTGTGATCCGAGGACCTGACATAACTTAGTTTCTGTTTAATACTTCATAAGATGCCATAAGGTACTAATTTCCACTAAGCTTGTGGTCCAAGGACTTGACATAGCTTAGTTTGTATTTAATACTTCAGAAGATGCCATAGGGTATTAATTTCCACCAAGCTTGTGGGCCAAGGACCTGACATAACTTAGTTTCTGTATTAATACTTCATAAGATGCCATAGGGTATTAATTTCCACTAAGCTTGTGGTCGGAGGACTTGACATAACTTAGTTTTTGTTTAATACTTCATAAGATGCCATAAGGTATTAATTTTTGCTAAGCTTGTGGTCCGAGGACCTAACATAACTTAGTTTCTGTATTAATACTTCATAAGATGTCATTAGATGTGGAAACACAAGATGCATGATCAGCATAAATTAAAAGAAATCCAAACTATATTACTTTTATTAATAATAATACCTCTTGAGATTGTTTACATTCCAATGATGGAGTACAACTTTTTCATCTAGGTCTTCCAGATAATAGGCTCTTATTCTGACTACTGAAGTAATCCGATTACGCCCTTCCCAATTAGGCCCCAATTTTCCCCAAGTTGGATTCTTGGTGGTTCCCAGAACTTTCCTCAACACCAGATCTCCTACCTCTAACGGTCTCAGTTTTACATTAGTATCATAGCTTTGCTTGAGTTTATACTGGTAATAAGCCAATTGGACCATTGCATTCTCCCTTCGCTCTTCGATCAAGTCTAAACTTTTTCCCAACAGCCCATCGTTACTGTCCGAGGAAAATGTACTAGTCCTTAACATAGGGAATCCAATTTCCAGAGGGATGACGGCCTCGGCTCCATAGGTCATGGAAAAAGGAGTCTCTCTTATTGATCGTCGAGGCGTTGTTCGATAGGTCCAAAGAACATGTGGCAATTCCTCCACCCATTTTCCTTTTGCATCATCTAGTCTCTTCTTAAGTCCATTGACTATTACTTTGTTAACAGCTTCAGTTTGCCCATTCCCTTGAGGATAAGTCGAAGTGAAATATCTATTCTTTATACCTAAGTCTGAATAGTATTGCCTGAAGGCCTTACTATCAAATTGAAGGTCGTTATCCGAGACAAGAGTGCGCGGAGTTCCAAATCGCGGAACAATATTCTTCCAGATAAACCTCTTAACATCTACGTCTTCAATGTTAGCCAAAGGTTCAGCTTCGACCCATTTAGTAAAATAATCTGTGCCGACCAGCAGATACTTTTTGTTTCCTATGACTTTAGGAAAAGGGCTGACAATATCTAGCCCCCATTGAGCAAAAGGCCAAGGGCTGGATAGAGGGTTAAGAATTCCTTCAAGCTGGTGGATGTTTGGAGCGAACCTCTGACACTGGTCGCATTTTCTAACATACTTCTGCGCTTTCTTCTGCATATTCAGCCACCAATATCCTTGAGTAATAGCCCGGTGTGATAGGGACCTTCCCCCCGTATGACTTCCACAAATGCCTTCATGCAGTTCCTCTAGGAGTGACTCTGACATCTCGAGATGTATACAAAGTAAATACGGCCCAGAAAAAGACCGTTTATATAATTTTTTGTCCTTGGATAACCAAAATCGAGGAGCTTTCCTCCGTATTTTCTCCGCTTCTAGTTTCTCTTCGGGCAAGGTGTCACTTTTGAGGAATTTCAATATGGGATCCATCCAGCTCGGCGCTAGATTGACTTGATGAACCTGACGTACGTCCTTTTCTAGTGGAGTGGGGGTATACAAATCTTCCACGATTATCACCCGAGGAAAACTCCGTGTTGAAAATGTGGCAAGGGTTGCCAGGGAATCGGTGTGGGTATTTTCACCTTGGGGGATATGCGACAAGTCGAAAGATTCAAATTTCGTTTGCATACACCTAACGTGGCTTAAATATCCCTGCATTCTTGGATCTCGGGCTTCCAGTTCTCCTTTCACTTGGCTGAATACCAATCTTGAATCCGAGAATAATTCTGCTACCTTTCCACCCATTTTCTGGACCATACTCATTCCTATCAACAAAGTTTCATATTCTGCTTCGTTGTTAGTAGCCGAGAATCCTAACCTTAAGGATTTTTCAATGATGATCTCTTCAGGGGATATCAAAACTAGCCCCAATCCTGCCCCCCGTTGGTTTGCTGCTCCGTCCACATATACTTTCCAGGAGGAACCGCCTTGTGTGGAGATCAGACCAATCGATTTTTCATCCATGTCACTTTGCTTCATGTTAGCTTCTTCTGGACACTCGGCAAACTCAGCTACTAGATCGGCAAGGACTTGGCCTTTCACAGAGGTGCAAGACATATACTTGATGTCGAAAGCATATAGGATTGTGCCACACTTAGCAATTCTCCCGGTATAATTTACACTTCTAAGTATAGACTTGAGAGGTAGCTGAGTTAAAACAACCACGGTATGGGCTTGAAAGTAATGTGTAAGTTTGCGTGTTACATGGACCACCGCCAAGATGGCCTTTTCCAATGATAAGTATCTCACCTCGGTTTCATAAAGGGACTTGCTTATGTAATAAACTGGTCTTTGGACGCCGCTATCCTCTCTTATTAAGACAAAACTAATTGCATGAGGGGCAACTGCCAGATAAGCAAACAGGACCTCATCCACCTCAGGACTAGACATGATAGGCGGCCTGGACAGGTACTCCTTCAGTTGCTGAAACGCCACAACACACTCTTCGGTCCATTCAAATCCTTTCCACTTATGCAGTAGAAGGAAAAATGGACGACACCTCTCGACTGACCTGGAGATAAATCGGTTCAAAGCAGCAGTCATTCCAGTCAGTTTCTGCACCTCTTTCAGATTTTGAGGGGCTTGTAAATCGTTGATGGCCTTAATTTGATCTGGTTTCACTTCAATTCCTCTATAAGTCACCATGTATCCTAAGAACCAACCGGAGCCTACACCAAAGGAACATTTTGAAGTATTCAGGCATAGCTTATGCTTTCTCAGTATTCCAAAGATGTTTATAAGATCTTCCACATGCTCGGACACCACTTTACTCTTCACTATCATGTCATTGATATAGACTTCAATGTTTCTGCCCAGTTGTGGTTCGAACATTTTAGTCATCATCTGTTGATAGGTAGATTCTACATTTTCCAAACCAAAAGGCATCACTTTATAATGATAGTTTCCAATAGGGGTGACAAAAGCCGTCTTCTCTTGATCGTCCAATGCTAGCGGTATTTGGTGATATCCTTGAAAGGCATCCAAAAAACTCATCCGAGGATGACCAACGATTGCATCCACCAACTGGTCTATTTTCGGCATGAGAAAAGGATCCTTGGGACAAGCTTTATTGAGGTCCGTGAAGTCAACGCACACTCGCCACTTTCCTGTCTTCTTCTTCTTTACCACCACCGTATTGGCTAACCATTGAGGGTAAAAAACTTCTTTGATAGCCCCAGCCTGCTTGAGCTTGGCCACCTCACTTCTGACAGTTTCGGCATGCTTTTTTTATGGTTGCCAAGGTGGCTGTCTTTCCGGAATAACGAAAGGATTCACGTTGAGTCGATGACAAATGAAATTCGGATCTACACCTGGGGCTTCATATGGGCTCCATACGAACACATCTACATTTTCTCTGAGGAATTCTAGCAATCGCCCATTCTCTTGCAAAGACAGTTTAGCCCCAACCTGGAAAAATCTTTCCGGATCATCAGCAACAATTACCCTCTCCAAATCTTCATGCTTTACCTCGTCGGCTGATCCATCTAAGGGTAATGCTGGGGGTTTTAATTGTTATAATCCATTATCGGCAGTAGCCGAGATCTCTGCCTCTGGCCGATGTTGTATAGCCGCTACTAGGCACTGCGGAGCTGCAACCTGGCTTCCTACTATCTCCAATACTTGGCCTCCAGATGGGTACTTCACTTTTTGATGTACAGTAGATGAGACTGCTCCCAGGATATGAAGCCAAGGTCTGCCCATAATAGCCGTATATGGAGAGAAAACATCTACAACAATGAAGTCCACCTCCACCACATCCATACCGGTTTGCACAGGTAGTCTGATCTATCCTTTTAGAACGACCATCCTTCCCTTAAAACTCACCAGAGGGGAACTATAGGCTGCCAAGTCCTCAGGCTTCAAACCTAGCCCCTTATACAAATCTGGGTACAGTACATCAACAGCACTACCTTGATCAATCATCACCCTTTTTACATCGTACCCACCAATTCTCAACGTGACCACCAGAGCATCATCATGGGGCTGTATGATTCTAACCTTGTCCTCATCCGAAAAGCCCAAAATCAGGGGGATGTCCACCCTGTCTCTTTTTGACGCTTGGCAATGCTCCTCGCTGGGAAGTCGGAACATTGACAGTACCCTAAAAGGACAAGATCCAGTAATCCCTGGGGCGGTAAAAATTACGTTTATTGTACCAAGGGGGAGTCTTGAAGAAGTGTCCCCACGCATCTCTGAGCCTGCCTGGCCTACCCTACCACTGGAATAATGCAAGAGTTGCTTCAATTTCCCCTCTAAGACCAGCTGCTCCAAATGGTCTCATAAATTCTTGCAATCTTCCGTTGTATGCCCATGATCCTGATGATAGTGGCAATAAAGGTTCGGGTTGCGTCTCTTAAGCTCTCCTGCCATCTTGTTTGGCCATTTAAAAAAGGGGCTCATTCTTTATCTTTTCAATACCTGCTGCACTGACTCTCGAAATACTGCATTAACCACCTGGGTGTCAGTAGAACCTGACTGCCCAACGAAGTCTTTCCGAGGTCAGTTACTATTATAACGGTCTGACCTGAAATCCCTCCTCTCTTGATGGATTACCTTAGCATTTCCTTTTCCCTGAGGTTGGTCTTTTTCTACTCTTCTATACTTGTCAATCCTATCCATCAATTGGTGTACACTGGTAACAGGTTTACCAGTTAGAGATTTCCTTAAATCATGCTCGGCTGGAAGACCAGCCTTGAAAGTACTTATAGCCACATCATCATGCTCTCCCTCTATTTCATTAAACATTTTCCAGTATCTATCTGAATAAGTTTTGAGAGTCTCGCCCTCTCACATGGATATAGACAGTAAGGATCCCAAAGGCCGAGGAACCCTACTGCAAGTGATAAAGCGAGCGCCAAAAGCTCGGGTAAGCTTTTTGAAGGACTCAATAGAGTTGGCCCTTAAATCGTTAAACCATCTCATTGCCACCGGACCCAAACTTGATGGAAAGACCTTGCACATCAAGGCCTCATCCCTGGAGTAGATAGCCATCTTTTGACTAAAATGGCTAACGTGTTCTACTGGGTCTGTCCGGCCATCATATAGGGTGAATGTAGGTTGGTGGAATCGTCGAGGAAGAATTGCATCTTCTATATTCCTTGTGAAGGGTGATTTGGAGACTTGGCTTAACGCTTTGTTCATGGCGTTGTTCCCCAAGCCCCTGCTAGGCGAGCTTTTGCACCTATGTCGACGGCTGTGCTCCTCTTCATAGGAAAAAGTCCCACTAGGCGGAGTTCTGGATCTCCGCCTATAACTAGCTCCATCCGTCTCCTCGGATGATGGTTCGGAGCTAGGCTGGGAACGTCCTCGCCTGGCGTGGCGCAACTCTCTTTTCAACTCGTCAATTTCACGTTGCAGGTTCCTGTCATTCTTTGCATGGGAAACATGACTCTTCCCACGAGAGTGACTTTTGGTGGTATGAGTTATGTGCACACTCCCCGCACGGCCTTCTCTCCATTCAAGACTCCAGTGCGGATTACCATGCTGGGAGCCTATTGACTCTACTTGATGTGGGTTGGCATCTACTTGATGTGGTCCTGCTGCGTAGTGATGTGGACCTGCTTCCTCCATCATGAACGTTGAACCGGATTTCTTTTGATCTAAATCAAGCTCTTCCCATAAACAGCGCCAATAGTAAGGACTCAAGTTGTAACGATCCCAAACTCGTATTGGGTTCGAATGCTAAAAGCCCAAACAATAAATTTGTAGAGTGTGGATATAAAAGAACTAGATTCACTTCAAAAGAAAAACGATTAAACTTAACGTTTCTAGATGGATTAATACAAATATTACGATCAATTTATCCTTGAAACAAGCTAAGTTCTTTATTACATAAGATTTTCTTCTAAGCATCACTTGTTTAGAAGTTCCGATCTTTCTTCTTAACGCATTCTTCCATGTTATATACTGTCCTTTTGGTGTCATCTTCACCACACACGTGTAGGTTGGATTCGGGGGATCCCTTTTTGTCCCATCCAACACCTCCTAAAACCTCCAACCAGTAGCTGTAAGGCTGCTTCATCACTGTTCAGGCATCACCTTCACATTAATGCGGCCAGAGAGTTGGTTGAGAGGCAATTAATGCGGAGGCAGCAGTTGTTAAAGATATTTGTTTATCTTTTCTTTCTTACCCTTGATCCCATGTCCCACCTTTAGTGATAATGTAGCTTCGAAGTGTGTTTGTAACAATATGACGTTCAGATCGTCCTTGGACACATGTTGCTGAGAAGGATTTTGTCCTCGGACGAATACTGGACCCATCTCATGTGATATCTACTCTTCTTTTCATTTGGTTCCCCTTATAACCTTATATGGGTCTCCTCGGATGGTTTAACGTCCTCGGATGGGCCACAGGCCCAGTTAACACGGTTTTAATATTTATTGATTAACCGGCCCCCACAACAACTTTACAATATTACACATTTTACTACATAACCTTTTGCATATTTCTAAAATATAAATTTTATAGTATTTCTAGCATCATTCTTTCTCTTTTGCTTATAGACAATAGAGATGTAAATTCGGCTCCTCAGTTTGCGAATATAACCTTCGAGATCCATCCTTAATTCATAATATTCATTGCATTTTTACCTCTCTAGTGAAAGCACATTCGTACCCTCGAGTCCTTTTTCTTTCCTCAATGAAAATGAAAAAAAAAAAAATCCCACCTTTTATTTTTAATACGATTTTAGTTAACAAAGAGAAATTTCCCACTCTCATGGTATAGATTATCTAAAATATTGCAAAATTTATAATACTAGTGACATAAAGTATATGTGAAACACTTTCCAAGAAGGTACTAGATACTAATTTGTAAAAGGTTGTTGACGCCAAGTCCTCGGCCTTAGTTGGGTCCAAGTCTTCACAAATATTTCTCAAAAAAAAAAAAAAAAAAAGTCTTCACAAATAATGCCAAGTTCATAATATATATTTTATTAAGAAAGATCGTAACTTTTATTTATAAAAAAATTAAAAACAATATATCTTGAATCACAGCAAACTTAACCATATATGAAATTTCTTCTATCCAAGTTATATAAATACAATATGCTTGGCATATTGTGCTAAGATATGTGATTACCCTGGCACCAGTGACCTTTTGAGTCTAGTTCCTTCAATGAAAGCCGTAGCTAAGGCATTGGAGGACAGCGTCATCTTTGCATGATATGTGGGTGTCCGGGATGTAATTAATCTTTGAATGTGATTTCAAGATTGTCTCTGATGATGCTGTGAATGGCTTCAGTGAACCACCAACTAAAATTGCCAATAATATATCATTGAACGAACTAGACAAAAGCTGCGAGATTTCCGAATGGCCAGGTTCATAATATATGACTGCATGAGTCATCACCACCAAATACGTACGAATTAGGAAAAAAAATATTGTCGCCAAAAAGTCTTTGACATTGACTAGTCATAAATAACCATTTTACAAGATAATACCAGATACGAAATTAGGGTCAGCACTCACGTCAAAGACTTTGGCCTCTTCTTGAGTAGGACATAATTGCAAAATTACAGCCGAAAGAAAACAAATAACAGGTGTAAAAGTCAAAAATAGTAGTTGGAAATTGGAATAATGTAATCTGGATCATTTTGATATATGTATAAATGTAAGTTTTAATGCTGGTTTTCTATTTCAATTCTAATCCACTTAGCTCGGAATCATAGCTGAGACTTTGTCATTCTTATTGTCATAGAAAATCAGAAAAAAGAAAAATTACTGGAGTTTGGGACGTTTTTAGCTACTCACCAACTACAATTGACGTGGTACTCTAAATTAATAAAACCAAGCTACTTAATTCCAAAATATGACATAAGTTCAACAGGCGACTTTTCAACTCCTAATGTAGCACTAATTCAAACCATTCACATTCGTAGCACCAATCCAAACCATTAGCAAAAGTCACATTCATAGCAACAGAAATAAAATAAGAATAATCCCGTTTAGCAAATATGATGAGTCTCCATATGTGTGGGGACCATCAAATATGAGAGGCACGATTCATGAGATTGTTTCATAAGGTCCACTAATATGATAAGCAAAACACAAAAAAATTCATCACATTTTTCACAACAATTGAGTTAATAAACTTTTACTAGTTCTTTCATAAGTTGTATGTGTAGTGGGTGTAGCTTTCCTGCTTCTTGAAGGGATTAGCTAAAAGGGAAATTAAGAGAGAAAGGAAGACGTGAGTATGTATTAGATAGGGAAAAAGAAGAAGTTAGAAATGAAAAAATGTCCAAAAGTTTATCAACTCAATAATGCACATAGTATTGATGATTGGTGATAGTTGGAAACTTGGAATAGCTTTAAGAAAAGTGCTTCGCATTATTTGAGCAATTGTAATACTGTGTAATGCTATTTTGCATGGACATCAAGATGGGTATGGTCATGGGGTGCAACCATTCTTGAAAAACAAGAATACAATATGTTACGGGTTAGACAATTAATTAATATTTATATTTAGGTATATTTTAAAATATTTTTAGACATAATTTATGTTTATTTTAGTTTTTAAATTAAGTAATAACAGTAAAAAAAAAGTACAATAACACCCAATGAAGTACAATTCTCCATAGTAGAGTACTTGAATTGCCTGATTCACTAGTTGAAAACTATCAATCAATCTCAGTACTCATTTTATGTACAATATTTAAATTTAATAAACAAACAAATTGTACACAGTCACAACAAATGCCAAACAATAAAATAAATACTAGGGGGTGTTTGGTTTGTGTTTTCAAACAACATTACACGTATTTTTATACACTTTTTCACTCACACGTATTTTCACAAATGTTTTCAAACAACAATTTTCAGTTTTTAAACATATATACCAAACGGGCCCTAAACAACAAAAAACACATAAACTTATAAAACCTAGAAAACCAAAAATTATAGTCTAAAAGAGGCTCGTACCAAAAGTTGTTTTGGTTTGGTTAAAGAAATAAAATATTTTGGTATCATTTTGAAATTATGGTTAATTTTATATTATATATATATATACACATATTTAAAATTCTTTATTATAATTATAATTTTATTTGTCTCACATAATATATTTCAATAATAATAATTATATGTAGATTTTTATTTTTATTTTTTTCCTAAATAAGATACACCTATTGTTAGAATATGTTAAATAGAAAAAAAAAATTAGAATTTAAGGCTAAGGCCTACAATACACGGCTGTGTCGGTAGACAAAGACAAAGTTTTGAAGAGTTGAAAGCGTTTATTCAAAACTTTGAACTTTATCAGAGAGTTATTCACCACTTTGTATGGGACCACACTGTTTAGGCCGGCCGGACAAAAAACAATGAATAGGCTCTTAAAAACAAATTCTTTCTTTCACTTTATTTTCAGTCTCATAAATAAATAAATAAATATATATATAACTCTCTAAAATAAATTATCTTCTTGCACCTTTTTTTATTTAGAAAAAATCGTTATCGTAGCTGGGTGGAAAGACACATGATGCGAATTGCGAAGACTTAATTAGTCCAAGTCATCTCAAATAATGGACGTAACTTTTTGCTTTTGGTAAAAGCACAAGATATGATTTGAGAAAGTTGTGTGTATGGTGGGTATATATAGGAGAATGGTGGTAGTGTTATTTCAACTCAAAACCTATTTTGCTTTGAAGTATAAATCAGAGTTGAGCAAAAACTTTGTCAGTCTTATTGTTATAGAAAATCAGAAAAAGAAAAAGTAATGGAGTTGTTGGGACGTTATTGGTGGTGGCCAATGGTGTTAGTTTTGGTTCATTTTGGTATGAATGGGTGCTTTGGTTGTTGGGAGCAAGAGAGAATTGCTCTCTTGCAATTTGAAGCTTCCATTGTCAACTATGCTAATGAGTATTATTTTCCTCATTGGGACTTAGGCAACAAAGAGAGTGATTGCTGTGAGTGGAAAAGAGTCAAGTGCAACATCACTACTGACCGTGTAATCCAACTTACTCTTAATAGTACTCTTAATAGTACGATGTTTTATTCGTGTAGAGAAAGTGGGGGAGGTTGGTACCTTAATGTCTCTCTATTTCTTCCCTTTGAAGACCTCCAGTACCTCGATTTGAGTGAAAGTTGCATTCGTGGTTGGGTCCCAAATGAAGGTACCAAAGTTTATATCCTAAGAAAAGTAGGAAGTATTTAATTTGTTGATATTCTAATTTTTTTCTATTACACCTTTTTTTTTTAAATAGTTGAGAAAAAAATAGTTGTATTTTAGGAATGATTTTATACTGTTTTCTGGGAATATATAGTTGCATATGTGAAAATTGAAGCATCTAAATTACAGGTTTTGAAAGATTCTTTGCATTGAGCAAGCTGGAGGTGCTTCACTTGGAGAATAATTATTTCAATAACAGTATTCTTTCATCCTTGAGTGGAATTGCTTCCCTCAAGGAACTATATTTGAAGGGAAACAATTTTAATGGATCAATCCAAGGTAAGCCTTTCGGGTAAAATTCTCATTAATTTGCAAAGGAATGAAGAGTGCTTAATTCTTGAGTGTGTAAACTTTTTGGTTTCCCTCCAACTAATCTGTTTGACCAAAGTAAATTGTTTGAAAGTATTTTCTTCTTTTTTACCTTTTCTTTAAAAATAAATGTAGGTTCATTTATTTTTAAAGATTCATTTTGTACTATTTTGTGGGAATATAAAGTCACAGACATGCAAATTGAATAATCTAAATTGTAGGTTTTGAAAGATTCTCTTTGTTGAGCAAGCTGGAGGTGCTTCACTTGGGTAATAATAATTTCAATAACAGCATTCTGCAATCCTTAAGTGGTATTGCATCGCTCAAGGAACTAGATTTGAGAAACGATTGGATAAACACCAATTTGAATGCATCAATCCATATCAAAGGTAAAACTCTCATTAATTTGCAAAGGAATATCATTGGAAGAGTGTTTCATGCACGCTTACTAAGCATGTAACATTTCTTATTTCCCTCCTATCAAAAATTGATATTTATGCAACTAAATTTCACCCTTTTTTTTTCTCAGCTATTTTAAATGAAAGTATTTATGCGACTGAAGTCCCTTTTTTCTTCAAACTCGTTCTATATTCCAACTTTAGTAACCCACGAATAAAATGTTTCTCCAACGGTGTTGCACATGACTAGAGTAATGCAAACAAAATCCACACTCTAAGGGCCTCACAACAATATTACAAGAGATTCATCTTCTAATTTATATTAATCTCAAAAAAATACATTTTCTATTTTTCTAATGACTTGTAAATAATTGAAATTCATTCGTCAAATATTATAATACTTAATTAGTATTATAATCATAAAAAATAATTTCCTATCAAATATTTCAAAATAAACTTATAACATACACGCACATTAAGTGGGACATCAGCTAGATTTTACAAATTGAAGATTTCAAATAAAAAAATGGTTTTGATATGATTTGAGTAAAAAGGAATTTACCTTAATCGGAAGTAATTGTAGCAAAAAAAAAAAAAAAATGATTTAGATGTTGTAGAAAAACGGGAAAAAAAAGGCTTAACAACACTACTCTTAAAATAAGACTGAGATCTTCAAGGAAAAGCATAATCTCTAGTTGAAATAAATTAATTTCATAATTTGAATTAAATTCTAAAATATGAAAGTATATATAGACTGCCACATTACGTGGTAGTCTATACACTATTATTAGATAAAATAAAATTACTTTCTTTCAAAGAATCTTAGTTCTGGAAGTGGTCTTCACTACTTTAACACTTTTGTGTGGTATCTTAATAATTTTGAGCAATTAGTACTAATTTAAGCTTTCTGCTTTTGTTTTAGAGTTGAGCAAACTAAAGAACCTTGAGCAGTTGAAGTTGGATGGTTCATCGATTGATAAAAGTCCTCTTCATAAAATTGGAGTTATGACTTCTCTTAATGTATTGGCAGTGAGCAATTGTGGACTGAATGGCACCCTACCAGACCGAGGTAGGGTTTTTTTTTTTTTTCCACAATGATATTGCTTTGAATAATTACAATGTTAGAACATAATAACTAATTATCACATTATACAGGGTGGTGTGAACTTAAGAAGCTCCAAGAGATATACCTCAGGGGCAATAATTTTGAAGGGAGACTACCTTCATGTGTGGCAAACTTGACATCACTCCATGTATTGGATCTCTCTTATAATCACTTCAATGGGAACATTGCCCAGTCTCCACTATCTAGTTTTTCCTCACTTGAGTACCTTTCTTTCTCAAATAACAATTTCTTCATCCCATCCACATTCTCCTTCCTTTTCAACCTCTCAAATCTTAAGATCCTATTAAGTGATAACAATATATTAGCTTTGGAACCTGACTCTCTTACTTTGATTCCAAACTTCCAATTAAAGGTTTTTAGTTTCTCGAATTGTTCATTTAACATGCACAATAGCACACCCCCCAGATTTCTTCATTACCAATATGATTTGCGAGTAATTAATCTCTCTCACAACAAGTTGGTTGGGCAGTTTCCTAACTGGTTGTTAGAGAACAATAAAAGATTGGAGATTTTTATTGTACATAATAACTCTTTCAAGGGGCCTTTCATTGTGCCATATGATATTCGTCCCAACATGTTGAGCATAGATATTTCAGGTAATTACTTACATGGTCCAATTCCCACAAACCTCGGTTTAATTTTTCCAAATTTAGAATCTTTAAAAATGTCAAGAAATGAATTTGAAGGCAATATACCTTCTTCTTTTGGGAATTTGGTTTTCTTACAGGGTCTAGACTTGTCTGAGAATCATTTCTCAGGAGCCATACCAATGAATTTCATAATGGGTTTCTACAATTTAGAATTTCTCATATTATCAAACAATAGGTTTAGTGGCCAAATATTTCCTGCCAATTCTAATTGGACTAAGCTAAGAAATTTACATTTGGACAACAATCACTTCTCAGGCACGCTTCCAGCATGGATAGGGAACATGACATATTTAGAAGATATTGTTATGGCCAAAAATCATTTTGAAGGTCCTATTCCAATTGAGTTATGCAAACTCGTTTATCTTGACTTTCTTGACCTTTCTGACAACAATCTTTTTGGCTCTGTTCCATCTTGCTTCAATTCCTCAAGTATCAGATTTTTTCAATTAAATAAAAATTGCTTGAGCGGTCCAATTCCAAGTTCTTTCCAAAACAACTCCAATCTACTTACACTGAATCTTCGAGATAACCATCTAACTGGAAACATTCCCAATTGGATTGGCAGCCTCTCATCATTAAGAATTCTCCTCTTGAAAGCGAATCATTTAGGAGGTCAAATTCCAATTCAAGTATGCCTTTTGCAGAACTTAAACATTTTGGATCTTTCCTACAATAAATTTTCAGGTCTAATTCCTCATTGCTTGAGTAACATTACTTTTGACGCATTTGCCCACAAAACTTCTTTAGGAGGTTTACATTTAGGGGGAATCCCTTTAAGGAGTTTGTCATCATATTTGAACACAAAGGCAGATGTTATCAAATATGCCCTTTATCAAATACCTACGTTTGACGGATTTGTGAATGTTGAAGAAGAAGTAGAGTTCACAACAAAAACTAGAACTTACTCCTACAAGGGTGACATCCTCGAGTACATGTTTGGAATTGACCTCTCATGCAACAACCTAGCAGGTAAAATCCCACTGGAACTCGGTAGGATGGGCAGCAACATTCGTGCATTGAACTTGTCACACAACAATCTATCCGGACCAATCCCAGTAACATTCTCAAATCTAAAGCAAATAGAAAGTCTTGATCTTTCCTACAACAATTTGAATGGCAAAATTCCACCTCAGTTGACCGAAATGACCTTTCTAGCGGTCTTCAGTGTGGCACACAACAACTTATCAGGCATAACACCCGATGGAAAAAATCAATTCATTACTTTTAATGAAAGCAGTTATGAGGGGAACCCTCTCCTATGTGGACCTCCATTACGGAATAGTTGCACCAAAATGAGACCACCATCTACAATGCCAGTGAATAATGAAGGGGAAGAAGGTGATATTTTCATGGACATGGGTGTCTTCTACATAAGCTTTGTGGTGGCTTACATAACAATCCTGTTGGGAATTGTTGCAGTTCTTTACATAAATCCATACTGGCGTAGGGCGTGGTTTTACCTCATTGAAGTGTGTATTGACACTTGCTACTGTTTTGTTGTGGTTCATTACCATAAGTTGTTTGATTTCAGGCTTGCATAGCCTTGTATTGCCACTATTTTGTTGTGGTTTATTACCGTAAGTCGTTTAATTTCAGATTTGCATAACCTTGCATTTTAATGATTACATGTATGTGTCTCTTCTTGTTGGATTTTGAATCTAAAGATTGAATTTTAATACTACGTTGTGCAAAATCTGTACTTGCTGTGTAATTTTAAAGGACTAAGATTGTATTTTTGCATTGTTGCTTTAAATGAATGCGTGAGTTATGCAAAGACAGAGAAATACAGATACCCCCAAGGAGCTAGGAGTCTAGCCATGAAGTGCCACGTAACGGTAAGAAAATCTTAAATCTCGCAAATTATTTCGAAATATTGTCTAACTCTTTTTCTACTCACCATGAACTCTGCCAAATCACATAAAACATGCTCATGAATTCACAATGTTCAAAACCAGAATATGGGGACATCCAATCCCATGCACAAGCACCTGTCTGATCTGACAGCTCCGAAGAAAACCAATTAAATCATGTTTAACTTTCTAAATGCTTCAGTAAATATTGAACCATCTATATATTCAAAAGATTTATTCCAAGTGACATCTAAATATCCATATACATGACATTATTCATAACATAATACAAAAATGACAGATAAATTGACTTGCCATTCTCGATAGTGAAAAATATTAAAGAACAATAAATAATATGTACAATAACAACTTAGATACTCTAGATGCAAGTGATCAAATGATGTTGCCTCATATAAAACTACCATTGTGATTTGTAAGAAAAAAATTACACACCCCTAACAACCTTCTCCCCCCGCGCCCACCCCCAAAAAACAAAAACAAAAAAGGACAAAAACGACCCAGTCACTCCTACAAAACTTATAGAATGGGTGGGTCTTTCAACAATTGATGCTTTTTCTTCAGTTGCCTTTATCCTTTTTTGCTAAGAATTAGCAAACAAATGACACCAATTGGTCTACGTTTTACCCTGATGCTCCAGCAGTAGCACGCTTATCATATTCCCCTTGCTCTTCTTTGGCAAACTCTTCAATCAATTCACGTTGCCTTGGGGTCAAATTCCTGCACAAATCAAGCATTTTAATCTACTATAAAAATGAGAGGCTACAAACACATTCCCATATGATGCTATAGATTACAGTAATATGACACTTTTTTTCCCATATATAGTCAACACACTGGATTGAACTGAACCATAAAAATACATTCTGGAGGGTGAAAAATCCTGCAACAACAATGGCTAAGAACAAGGAAACCTACGATGGAATGCTGACATTGAAGTGCACATATTGATCACCAAATGAGTAAGAGTTCCTTGTCTTGATCCCTGCATAAAAACAACGAATTCAGAGGGAAAACACACGCAATTTCAATTTAAAAAATAAATTAAAAAAAAGGTTTTTACGCTCAAGATATTTAGAATCTTAACAGAAAAATAAAATTAATGATATTACATTCAATAAGTTGCTTAACTAGGGTAAAATCATCAAATCCTACATTGAAATGATGATCAGCAACAAATTGCATATTTTATGTGACTCGTGGACTCTTAAAGTTAGTCATAGAGAATACTCTTCTGTCAATTTTTCATATTGATTCCTTACTTTAAAAGAAAAAAAGAATAAATCATGGCAGTAAGAAAAAACCACATGGACACAAGCTGAGGAAGTTGCTTCAATTAAAATGCTGGGGGTTTATTGATACAAGGAACAAAGTGGCTAAAATGTAAAAGGACCAATTATGTCAAATACTATTCTCGATAGAGAGCAGAATGCAAGTGGCAAGCCAAAATAGAATCATTTATCACACACAAGTTTTTATAAGTGAACTTTATGAAATTTGGCATGTCTAGCTCACCAACCTTTCTTCTTCAAAACTACCTTCTGACCGGGCTGGGTGCCAGAGCGAACCTAAATATCAGAAATCAATTAGATCATGATACTATAGAGAACTAGAACAAGAAGGAACCTCTACAAGAAGCCAGTAATCTTATGCTTAAAGCCAACCCCATAGGAATGACATGGGGGATAGAGAGATGCTATTTGGCTTTGGTTTTTTCCTGTCCCAACAAAGGGACAAATGAAAGAACCTCAACAAACAAACCAGATCTCATTATTAATTGATCCGGTTACTGTCCCATGTGGGGGGTCAAGTCCAATAATCAAGTCGCATGAGTTGCATGAGTAAATTCCAAATGAACTGACAGAATCTTAACAAAGAAAACAGTCATAAATGAAATTTTAGCATTGCACAAGTACTAATCATATATAAACAATAAACAAACCTTGAGGACTACATCTCCTGTGAGAGTTGGGACTTGGATTGTTCCCCCCAAAATTGCCTGCAATCCAATAAACCAAAAAAATAAAATAAAATAAAAAAATAAACAACTAGCTCAAAAATAAAAGTTTTTTTTTTATAAGTAACAAAGATTTTATTAACAGAAAAAATGTAATTCAATTATTTTTATCATTCCTCTAACGGCTTTTAGCGATCTAATAATTATAGAAACAAATCAAAAAGTACCTAAATTTTTCTGCTGCCAGAAAATTCCTGAAATGTATCTTTAAGAACATCTATCTTTAGCTTTATATTCCATCTTTTTGAAACCATAATCAACCTACAGACCCTAAAACCTTCTTCCTTAATTGCTAACAGGTGACTGAGTAGGTGTTAAGAAACAACATAACAGGTGACTTCCTGGAATTCGTCTACAAAACTCAAAAACTCGCTGGAAAATCTTCTATAAAGATAATTTTCCACATTTTCGTGTTAGTTCTTATCATTTTTATCACCATACTCTTAGTCCGTTTCCAATCTTCGTCCGGGTATACATAGTGAGAAGTATATTGTGGGTACTCTTCTTCCATCCATTAAATATATACTATTTGAGATGCTTCTGTCCACAGGACAGAAAATAGGCTAACCTCCAAAAATGATGACTCAATCAACCACAAATACAAGTTAAGAATATATATGCATCCCCAGGTCAGTTTCCCATGTGTCTGAAATTTAAGTTTAACATCTATTCACTTCGTAATTGCAGATTACTAAATTGCCCATTAGTCCAATATCTAATAAGTGTAAGTTATACTTATACATTAATGATGAAAAATGACAAGCTTCATAGACAATGGCTACAAAACTTGTTAGAATTTGGACGTGTCAATTTCAACAATTTGGCATTTTGGTATTTATCAAACTATTTGTACTAGATTATTTTGTAGGTTAAACTATTTGGCCTATGTGGCATTTTGAACTACTTAAAATAGAGCTTATGGTTATTTTGAATTATGAGAATTACTGTTTATATATATGAGCAAGATGATTGGTAGAAATCACGAAAATTGAACAACCATTTTTTTATTGTATTTATTGTCAAAATTTTAGTATGAAACCAAATTCATTCTTGGTTTTTTAGTTATATTGATTACATTAGTTGGTTTAAATAATACACATGTTTTAAATTAAACAAGAAATGTTATAAAAAATTTATGCATACCAAACACAAGAAAACGTTCGCAAGCTCATTTTCAAGGTCTTTACCAAACATTGGAAAATGAGATAGTTTTCCATAAAATGCTCTTTGAAAAATGATTCATTTTTCAGAAAACGTTAATGTTGAAACAAACAAAGTGTAAATATTCAAAATAAAGTCAAAGATAATTTTATCTTAGGCATTTAGCTTTTTCTCAGCAAGGACCTGAATGCAATTAATATTTCCTCACGCTAAGCACAATAGCTATTTTTATTCAAAAATCTCATACAATACACTGCTCAAGACATCCATGCACTACAGGCCACCGATACCTACAAAATGAAGCCATTGGAAAGCATTACCTGAGTAATACTCAAAACAGCATCTACATGAATGTCAGCACCTTCTCTTCGGAAAACAGGATCTTCGCGAACCTGCAGAGAAGCAAATGATATTTTACAGTTTAGGGGTTGGGGGGAAGGCATCCAAGCAGTGAAGTACCCACTAAAAATAAACAAATGATGACACACTAAACAAATATATATATATATATATATATAGTTACCTTAATAACAATATAAAGATCACCAGGTTGATTTCCATCAGGATCTGCTCCACCACTTCTACTCACCTTTATGGTCTCATCATTATCTACTCCTGCAAATGGCAAAGGAGGAGAGTCAAGCATCTATAAAAACTAGCATATACAAAACCTATAAAACCAGTTATTTTTCTTTTTTTCTTAAAGCTTAAAAAACGAAATCTGATTTTTGCTACCTGATGCAAACAGTCATGTAATTATAAAATAAAGCCTGCAAATCCATCCATTTCATTCCCAAATCCCTACTCTACTATATCCTAACAACACATATACAAACTTTAAGGCCTGAATTGATAAGATCATGCATTAGACTTAGTAGCAGAGGAATTTATTCTACACCAAGCTAGGATAAGAATAGCTTGACAACAGCACGAAATTTTAGCAATGCAACCACCAGAGCCAAAAAAACAAAAACAAAAATAATTTTAAAAAAAATCCTAAAATGAAAAAAGAAATACCTGGCACGATATTAAGCTTGACTGATTTCGTTCCTAATACAACTCGCCTTCCTTTGCATGACTTGCAGATATACTTAGGCTGTGGGCAAAAAAATTAATTGGTATTAGAGACAAAGAAAAACCATGAACTATTTATCTCTAATATAACAAACCAGTAAAAAGAAACAATAGGGATAGAAATATATAATATAGTAAACTTTGCACCAACCATCATACGTAATCAACACAAATGGAAGTGAAGAAACTATATCAATGCCTAATAAAGTCACTGAGATTCATGTATAGTAAACGGATTAAACTGCAAAAAGTTTCACACTGGCATCAACTTCACCTGCAGATAAGCCCGACATCTAAAAACTATCCCTGAATTTCCCTAGAACCCAAAACTTATAACTGCAATTAGCACGTCCAGTAATCTAGCATGAGAAGGCTAAAAAAATTATGTCTACAATTACTGATCACTTCTTAAAAGGAAAGCTTTTATACTTATCAAAAAATAAAAATAAAAGTCAGCTTTTAAATTCGATTCAAAGGTTCTATAACTAAATAAAAATGATTTAACAGAAATATAGATGGGGGGCTTTGACTTATAAAATTGTAGAACAATGCACGAGGATAGACAAATTATAATTAATTTACATGAATACATACATATATATATATATATATATATCTGTGTGAGAAGCCAAAAACCAATTGAAAAGGTAAACAATGCCAACCTATAATCATGAATTAATAACTTAAATTCTGTCAACCATCATTCCTTTTATATTGCAAAAAAAGTATTTTCCAAAGAGACATTATGAAACATCCATAGAAAAGTGAGAAACAATTAAATTGATGATCTTTTTTTTTTTAAGTGCAATTCAATTGATTACTTTCATATTTACGTTAACGATTGCGTGTAAATTCAAATAAATGCAACATACTGGCACAATTTCCCGTTCTCCATGACACTGAGGACAAGTAATCTGCACCATAAATGGGCCCTGTTGCATGGAAATCTGGATAGGCAGCAAAACTCAAGTTAAAAATGTAAAAATAATTTTTATCCTCCATAAAAATGTATAGGTTTCTTCTTCCTAGCAAAACTGACCGTTCCTAAGCCTTTACAGCGAGTACATTTTTCCGGTTTGACTCCAGGGGCAACACCACGCCCACCTGCAAAACTCCAGAAACAGAATAAAATCTTACATTGGGAACCTTTCCTCCAAACTAAATTAACTCTACCAACCAAACAGAGCATAACAACCAAAATTCTCGAAAAATATCTGCCAGCAGTAAAACTGCAGAATCATTTGAAACACTTGATTAGTGAATAAAAAACCACCATACCACAAGGTTCACATGGCAAATGAGTTTGAAATTTCACTGTCTTGGTGCTTCCCTGAACAGCCTCCATAAAGGATAGTTCAAGAGATACCTGTGATCATTAATCAATGATGAAATGCATGTCAAAAGAACCAAATCAAAAACATAAAAACAAATAATATGTGCATAAACAGCAAGCAAACCTTGACATCTTCACCGCCAAGTCTACGACCAAAGAAGTCTTCGAATATCTGATCTCCACAGTAGAGAATGCCACAGCATGCAAATTAAAATATTGCATTAGATTTCAAAGGTGAAATTAGCATCCTTAAAAAAAAAAAAAAAAAAAAAAAAAAAAAAGGCTACAAATGCAGACAATGTTTACAATACATCATCATCCCATCCTTTAAACCAAACTGTGGACATTAGCATAAACAGCAAAGCTACAAATGCAGATAATGTTTCCACTAGGCTTTATAAGAATTATAATTAAGTGTATTTATCCAAAAAAAAAAAAATTATGATGAAGTGTATGATGAAATTGTTGTGGAACTTATGGATGCAACTCAGAAAGATTTGTTTTTCCCTGGCCCTACTATTATGGTGCAGGAACTCTATGCACTAATGGAGCAAGTGAAGATGGACCACTTATCAGGTGGCAAATGCATTAGCAAGAGGCCACGAAGCAAAGACAGGATACTGTGTACAATTATGTGACCCCTGCTTTTTTTTCCTTAGCAGTAGATGCGGACTTGGTGGGAGTTTGCTTCCCTAGCATTTGTGATGTGAACAATTTTTGAATTCTATAAACGTTGTTTAGCACCAAAACAAGCAACGCCCAAATTTTCAATACAACTAAAACTAAAGAAGGCAGAACTCAAGAGGGAAAAAAAAAAAAAAAAAAGAGTTAAGCAGCACTTATACAATAAAAGCATTGACAAAATAAAGCCACAAATCAATAAAACTAAAACCACTAGAACAATTCTGAAAGAATGAACTTACATTGTCTCGGAAGAAATCTTTAAATGGATTATGAAAATCATTGGGAACGCCACCGTCTCCTTGTTGTACATATGCCTCATGGCCAACCTATAAGATAGTGTGTACAGACAATGTAACGACAGATAAAGACTAAAGTGATAGGAAGAAGAGTGCTGAATTATGTTAAAAAATGGAAAGCTAATGTAGTTTGTAAAATGCACAATTAGGTAGTATTATACAGAGTACTTTTACTTAGATGCAAATATAAAGGCAAAGCTAGTTGATTTGCTCACTCAAATAAAAAAGTAAACAGGATAATTCATCAAGCTTAGCTACATTAAGATTTTCAACATGTGATTAAAGCCCACTTTCCACAGTAAATAAGTTTCATTGTCAATTTCGGACTATAGTCGTTCATCCCAGTAACTAAGAACTGCAATTGTATGCATAATATTTTGGATTGAACACATACCATCTGCCACTTAAATCTAAAGGTGTGTGCGTGT
Source organism: Quercus lobata (assembly GCF_001633185.2). Taxonomy (NCBI): domain Eukaryota; kingdom Viridiplantae; phylum Streptophyta; class Magnoliopsida; order Fagales; family Fagaceae; genus Quercus; species Quercus lobata. The sequence continues at coordinate 3,541,374 of NC_044907.1, read as the reverse complement.
GTGTATTTAAGCTCCAAGTTGTTGTAACAGCCCAATTGTGGGCCCAGGTTTATACAAAACCAACAGCTTAATGGATTTGACTGGGTCTGCTTCTTGTGAGCTTATCAAACTGGTTCAGTATCCCATTCAGGGGTTTTAGTCTGCCCTTGAAGAACACAAATTCCCTCATGCAAAAAGATAACAAAACTCCAAGGTTATAGAAAAGGGAAGAATGCTCTTAAGAACAGTGTTAACAGAACTCCCTATAAGGAACAAGAAATACTCTTCCAACAATGCTCATATTATATATAGGGCATCTTTCAAAGGTTTACACTATGAAAAGAATATGAATATGCAGTTAGTAAGGTTTAATTCCATGCAAGTTTTTCCTATACTTTTTTGTGTTATCCAAAAAACGACATCTATCCAATTACTTTTCAAACAATAGGATCAACAAGAATTTCAAACACAAGGAGTTTGCATGGTAACAGGAAATTACTATTATTCAAATCCACCAGAAATGTTCCAGCAGAAAGCCGGTCAACATATAATTGTAAGTTAACAAAAGCTATAACTTTGGGGGGAGATTAAATGTGAAACCTGATCATATTGTTGTCGCTTCTCATCATCTTTCAAAACCTACAACAACAATAAGAATAATAGATTAGATTAAAAAGTCTTGACAAGGTGTCTAGGAGATTCTAAAGTCAAAAGAAAATAAAACCTCATATGCCCTTTGAACTTCTTGAAACTTTTTCTCAGCTTCAGGATCATCTTTATTTGTATCTGGATGCAGCTTCTTCGCAAGCTGCAGAACAATGCCAGATTAACCAAAAAATCAAAATAAACGGAGGCAATTAATAGCAAAAAACACAAAGTTAAGACAAACAGACTATGCTGTCCTAGCAAACTACACAAATGATAAGGCTGCCTACCAATCACCTCCCAAACCACAAAAAGTGGGATTTCCGTGCACTAGGTATGGCCTTTTTTTCCTTCTTGCAGTAATGTATATGAAAAAGTTTTATTCATTTAAATCAATACACATGAAAATACCTTTTTTCCCTCCTACAATAGAAACCAGCATGTTATATCATTCATTCTTTAAGATTTCAGAAAAAAAGATTCACATCTCCATCTAAAATGTTAAGCATTTCAAAAATATAACAAAGAAAACAATAATGCCACACTCCAAATATTCAAGGTATAACATTACAGTGATCCATACAAGCAGATTTTCTCTCTTTAAATTTTCAGTGCTCTTCTTCATTCTATAATTAAAGAAACAATCATGCCAATGTGTGATCAACAAATCAGAGGTAAATATTACTTATCAAAAAAGAAAAAAAATCAGAGTCAAATACCAGTATTCATTATCCATGTTCTACATACATAATAGACATATACCATAGAAACCAGCCAGAAATTTTCCATGTCTTTGTATATAAACATGTGAAATTAAAGAGGGAGGGGAAAAAAACAAGAGACAAGGCAAACAACCTACCCCATAATAAGCTTTTTTAATCTCAGATGCATTTGCATTCCTGCTCACGCCAAGTACATCATAATAATCTCTCCCCATAGGTGCTGATAAAAATAAATAAATCAATACAAACACAGTAAATGTTTTCCTCAGTTTATTTTCATCATCAAAAATTAAGTAATAAACAAATTACAACATTCATAGAGCAAGGAAGAAGACAAAAAGAGTCAGTGGCACATTATGGTCCAGAAATTTTCTGGAAACTTTTTGACCAAGAAAGAGGAAAAAAAAATCTATCTATCTAGGTAGACATGATAGAGGGGGAACATACTCTTCAGCAAAAATATTCTGATGAACAAATTATCAGAGGAAAACATATCATCGATCAAATATTCAAAGTGCAATTTTGAATATTGATCAAATAGTAAATAATGTCCAATTAACGTGATTTTTGGCATGCAAGTTAAGAGATATTCTGATGAACAAATTATCAGAGGAAAACATATCATCGATCAAATATTCAAAGTGCAATTTTGAATATTGATCAAATAGTAAATAATGTCCAATTAACGTGATTTTTGGCATGCAAGTTAAGAGATATTCTGATGAACAAATTATCAGAGGAAAACATATCATCGATCAAATATTCAAAGTGCAATTTTGAATATTGATCAAATAGTAAATAATGTCCAATTAACGTGATTTTTGGCATGCAAGTTAAGAATATAAAGAACATGTAATCCAACAGTTGGATTTTCAAATCTTTTATTCAATAAAAAGTTATTAGATGGTGTAACATGTGTAACTTAAACCCATCACATCTATATAGACACACATATAAGTGTAAGTGTGGTGAGTTTGTATTCAATACCAGTGCCATGAATTAATCTAGCTGAGCCACAATTGGCATTCAGAGCTCCCAATAACAACCAATTTTTCTGACTAACTGCATATCACAATACACAAACCATTAGCTCAATATTATTAAAAACATAAATATTATTAAAAACATACTATATTCAAATAAATTAATCCAATAATCAGTACAAAAACAACCACACTGCTCACTTTGTTGCAAACAAAACTCAGGAAATGAAAGCTTAATAAAACAAGAATTGAACCTGACAAATAAAATCCTAAGTTGAAATGGGATATTGGGTATTATTCATTCAAACTTCAAAAAATTTCATTTTTATTTTCATATTCCCAAATTCTCATAACCCCAACAAACAAAAATTGAAGTTACCATTTTTGGAAGTGTAATTCCCAAGAATCCGAGAAGGGTTACAAACCCCAGAATTGAAATTCCTATAGGCCCCTTTACACACTGTCTCGTATATCTGCAAAATTCAAAACCCCACAAAACCAACCGACCAAAAATTCAAACTTTTTTCACAAACTGATCAAAAAAAAAAATAGGGAATTGATTTGAAAATCGAAGTGGGATTGAAGAAAGAGAGCGCGTACTATGGCGGCCCTGGATTGGTGGAAGAAATTGGTGGCGAGAGAGCGACGAGCGAGGCAGCGGATGAGCCTCACACCATTGGAGCGAGCCATTGTTTTTGGGTGTGTATTGGGGGTTTGAATTTTTGGGGATTAGGGTTTGGGATTTAGGGGTTAGAGAAGCTATAATAGTTTGAGTGAGATAAACCCTAGAGATAAACCCTAATTTTCAGACATGTTGGAAGGTTCTAGCGCATTTAGAGAGAGTGAAATTTTTTTTTTTTTGGGGTTTCCCTTTTATAATGGAATCAGAAACTCAGAAGTCAAAAGCCCAAGCTTGTGGGAAACACTTCCCATGATTTTGCCTCTTCTTTTTTCTTTTTTTCCACCCCTTTTTTTTCTTGGATAATAGGTAAAAAGAATTAAAAAGATTTTTTTTTTTTTTACAAATAACAAATTAATTATATGTGATTTGATTGAAATTTAAGTTGCCTACATGTAGTTTGAAATTTGACACTTTATCCACCTAAGATTAACTAAATTAGAGTTTTATAACCTGCCTTATGTTTTTCATGAGATAGCTTCTTGTATATACATCTTTCTTACTTATCGAAAAAAAAATAAACTGTAAAAAAAATGGTTAAATGTGTAATTTCACTTCACATTTATGTCTTTCTCCTCCAAAAACACAAAAAACATAAAAATACAATTCAAATAAGATCAAAAAAAAAAGTCTAATGGAATATTTGCATCATAGGATTTCAAATCACAGGTAAGTAACTTAAATTTCGATCAAACCTTAGGTAGGTAAATTGTCAAATTTCAAACCACATGTATACAACTTAAATTTCAACCAAACAATAAATGGATAAGTTATAATTTATCCCTTTGTTTTTAATATTGTGTGTTTTTATTATGATTAGTGCATAATAAAAATTATGTAAATTATTAGTTTACCAAACCAGTCTATGTGAAAATTTTATGTTCTTTTTCATGTCTTAAGCATTGCTTTGAAGTTCCTCCGAACATAATTACCAACACATCATTATAAAATTGTGAGAATATTACTATTGGCTTAATTCGCAAGCATATCTTAAGAATTACAGCGACCTTAACCTGTAAATCTCAAACATCCATATTGAAAATGTGCAAAGGGACTGCAGTATTTAGGTTTTTATCATATTTTTTGGACTTCAAAATTCGACTTTGTAGTATTTGCAATTGTCTATGTTAGTTTCTTATGTAGATTTGTGTTTTGTATTTGGCAACTTTTGAATTAAGTGTAGGTATAAATTATTTGAACTGAACTAAATTAATTAATTGAAGATGAGTTTGAATTTCAATTTATATTTAAAATTGAATGAATGAAATATCAAAAGTACAAACTTTTTCCATGGACTTTTTTTCCCCCTCTTAATTTCAAGAGAGATACGCCTTCTTCCCCAAGCTTAGCAATTTATGGAGCATTTAGAATGATATATAAATGAGGCCTTTAAAATTTCCAAAACAAAATTCTTTAAAGACAGTTAAGATTTCCCTTAACAAAGGCAAGCAATTCATGGAATCTTAAGTCTTGGTGAGGAAGAAAAAATCAATGCAATATTAGTCACTAAAAATAAAAATATATTATATATATATAAAAAAAAATAAATAAATATTAATTCACTCTCCATCTTTTTTTTTTTTTCCACCTTTTATTTTTTCCATTTTTTTCTCTACAACCAAACGGATGCAAGATTTTCTACATAACTCTAGGCCATGAATTGAGTATTAGGAATATCCATTTTAAATACCATTTGTAGGTCTTGATAAAAAGCTTCAGAGCATAATTTTTTGGGCTTTTATAATATTAGTCCATTATAGCACAATCACTCCACAATTTTGGGCCCTAAGCTCCGAGGCCTAAGGCAACACCCACTTCACCAGAGTTGAGCCTAGGTTAGCATTTTCAGCCCAGCATACATATAAGCAAGAACCAATGAGTTTTGAGTCTTTTGAACAACCCAGTCAGCCATACTTGTACACACCCCCAAAACACAATTTTGGTTAAAATTGTGAAAGAACTACCACTAAAAATTAACATGGCTGACTGTTAAAAGTGATTTTTGTCCAATGTGAAATCATGTCTTAAAAACATGATTTCACAATTTTAATTAAAATGGTGTTTGAAAATACAATTTCAAATGAAGTGTGTACGAGTATGCAATAACAAGTGTGTAACAAGATT